>NC_091678.1:3333333-3636363 GCF_030179915.1 Drosophila takahashii | reverse complement strand
AAGCTTCCAAAAATTTGATGTGTTTTTCAATGTCGGGGCTTGAGATGTAAATATAAAATTTTTCGCTATAGACTTTAATCCCTATAACGTTAGGTCTAAGGGTTTTTTACTTTTCTTTGCCTCTGAATAAAGGAAAATATGAATAGAGGTCAAGTGCCACAAGTGCCCTACATTTAGTGTCCTTTAGAAAAGGATTAACTGAGATTGCGTAAGAAGGATAGGTGGAAAATGCACCCAACAAGCAAGGTTAAATTCTAAAAAACTTTTGTTTTTTGTTACTAAACAAACAATATAGTAAAGCCTTTATCTCTAGACCCACTTAATACTAATAACAATTCAAATAGCGTTCTATTTGTTTACTACTCACTATCATATTTGCACTAGTTGCGATATTGCACTTACATATATGGGATTTAACCCTATAATTGCGAACTGGATGTTTGTGAAGGCTAAAATTTTTGCATGTATATTTGTGCAAAGCGTCTAAAAATAAAATATAAAACGAAAGGCAAAGGCTGGATGAAATAATCGCCCTCTTATTATAATATAATTAGCTTAGCTGCATCTAAACATAGCATTTTCTTTCGAAAAACTTTGTAGATCTTATGAGGTTCTATACTAGGTTTCCGCTAGCAGACATAAATATCTTAATTGATAAAATATGATACACAATTTGATAAAAGGGTTCTTTAATAGAGAAAAAGTACTAACATAAAATTGGACATATTAAAATAGACATTATTATAGTGCCATTTTATTAACCCGCAAAATACTTCCAAATAGACCCTAAGAATACTTAGTAAATAATTCGAACTCAACTATATTTTCATCATATTTTGTAGATCTTGAGAGGTTCTATACGAGGTTTCCTTTTGCAAACATAAATATCTAAATTGATAGAATATGATACCCAATTTTATAAAGAGATTCTTTAACAGAGAAAAAGTACTAAAATAAAATTTCATATATTGTGCAATTTTTTTAATCCGCAGAATACTTCCAAATAGACCCTAAAAATACCTAGTAAACAATCCTAACTCAACTCTATATTTTCAGGCTGAACCAATTCGCGTTGTGGTGACCGGGGCTGCTGGCCAGATCGCCTACTCCCTGCTGTACATGATCGCCCGCGGCGAGGTGTTCGGCAAGGACCAGCCCATTGTCCTCCACCTGCTCGACATTCCGCCCATGGTCGGCGTCCTGGAGGGCGTGGTCATGGAACTGGCCGACTGTGCCCTTCCCCTGCTGGTCGAGGTGGTGCCCACCACCGATCCGGCTGTGGGATTCAAGGATGTCTCGGCCGCCTTCCTCGTGGGCGCCATGCCCCGCAAGGAGGGAATGGAGCGCAAGGATTTGCTGTCCGCCAACGTGAAGATCTTCAGGACCCAGGGTCAGGCTCTGGACAAGTTCGCCAAGAAGGACGTGAAGGTGCTGGTCGTGGGCAACCCGGCCAACACCAATGCCCTGGTCTGCTCCTCCTATGCACCCTCTATTCCGCGCGAGAACTTCTCGGCCATGACTCGGCTGGACCAGAATCGCGCCACCTCCCAAATTGCCGCCAAGGTGGGCGTGCCCATTTCCGCCGTCAGCAACATCATCATCTGGGGCAACCACTCCTCCACTCAGTATCCCGATGCTGGCCAGGGCAAGGTGACCGTCAACGGAGGTGTTAAGTCCGTGGTGGAGGCAATCAACGACACCGCCTATCTGCAGGGATCCTTTGTGGAGACCGTTCAGAAGCGTGGAGCTGCTGTGATTGCTGCCCGCAAAATGTCCTCGGCCATGTCGGCAGCCAAGGCTGCCTGCGATCACATGCACGACTGGTGGAACGGCACTGCGCCCGGCCAGTTCGTCTCCATGGGCGTCTTCTCCGACGGCAGCTACGACTCGCCCAAGGACGTGATCTTCTCGTTCCCCGTCGAGATCAAGAACAAGCAGTGGAAAATCGTCTCGGGCCTGACCCTCAGCGATTTCGCTAAGACTAAGCTAGGCGTTACCGGCAAGGAACTCCAGGAGGAGAAGGACGAGGCCCTGTCCGTGCTGGACTCGAATGTGTCCAACTTGTAATGCGACATTAAACCTTATTTACTAACTTCATAGTTGTGCATTTAGGAACCAAGTTCATGGCAATAAAAAAAACTTTGTAAATAACTCGATGGGTATTTTTTTGTTTGTATGACTAACTTTGGCTGGAATCGTTTATATCTCTTTCTATAAGATTTCAGAAATGAATTTCCAAAAGTTATTATTATTAGCCAAAACAACTACTAAATTTAATTTAAAAATTTATAGGCTTAACAGAAGAAAACAATATTAAGCATCAACTCGTCTTGATCATTAAATAATGAATATATATTCTAGAGACGCGGAGGTTCCTCAGAGAGCACTCACAGTTCTCTTTTTTTAGAATTCCAATTTAATGCTGCAAATGTAAATGCATTTTTTGAGTATTTTTCCGTGTAAAATATCTAGATTACATGTATTTTACATGGATGTCATATGTAGGATTCTTTAATCCAAAATGTGATCTTAAAATTTATAAATAAAGTTTTTGGCATGCATGCTTTTAGAACTTTTTTGGACCTGTCGGTATGGAAAACTCAAAATTTGTAAGGTGTTTAAGTCTGCGATCTTCAAGGAAAATGTGAAAATATTTATTTTCCGTGTTTGTAAAACAAGGACCATTCAGATTCAGAATGCAGACACGAGAAATTTCCACAAATCTGTTCTTCATACACATTCCAAAATAATGGGATGGAGAAAGTTGTTGAATTGAAAGCTACGGAATACAAACTATGTTTAATCAATCTCAAAATTCCATAGTAATAGTTAATGACGGACAGGTTTTACCGTGTTGCCAAATTCACATTATAATTTCTTTCTTTCAGAACTAAATTAAGGTTTCTAGCCCCACTGTTTAGTAAAGATCCCAGTTCTCAGTTCGGAAATGCCTTAAAGATCCGTACTTACTCGACGCATATTTATCTTTTGGCAGTAGCTCCCCAAAAATTCAGCTAGGCATCGCAATATTTTACAACAGATTGAAACCTTGAAGAAAATAAACCAATAAATCGACAGCTCAACCATATATTATTAGGTATAAACATTATATTATACCATTTATTCATAACGAAATCAATGAAGTCAAGAAGTCTAAAAAATTGTACAGGTAAATAGTTTCATGAAGTATGTAAGCGGTGTAAAATGTACGAAAGCTAAGAAAATGATCGGGCAAAGATAGACGGAAAACCACCGAGAAAGTTTCCATTTCGCCATATATGAATTCAGTGCCTTAAAGAGTCTGCTGTTGAGTTTTAGCGTTGTCGCTGTAAATTAAAATACACTTTTCCATGTCATACATTCGGGGGAATTACATTGGCTTCGCTCTTCAATTTCAGTTATGATTATAATGGCATCGTTTCGTTTTAATTTCGGTTGCCCTACCCTAGCGAAAAATATAATTAATTAAATTATACAACACGCGGACGTGTCTCTTTGAAGCCTTAAGATACTACAACAATTACCAGCTAATCTTAGATAACGATTAATTCCGTGGTTACCGTTATGTGCAAAAACTTTCTCTGTAATCACATAAGAAGAACATTGTAACGCAATATAAAATATTAATATGGACATATTTATTCCTTAGCTCTCGGGAATATATAGAAGTAAGTCTATGTGTTGTGTTTTTTTTTTATTATAAAACTATTTTCACTTAATTATGTCGTTATGTATGCATGTATTTGTATATAAAAAATATGGCTACGGTGATATCGCACAAAATAAAACAAATAATTATTAAATCAAACATTCTAGAAAACGAAAAAGATCTTCCCAGGTTAAACATAATGGAACAGCTATATACAATCGTTTTAAAAAAGAGCAATTCTGTGTGTGTGTGTGTGGTGGATTGGCAATCATTTGGGCGTTTGTTTTCGTTATATCTCATTTAGTTTTCTTATGGTTTGTTTTGTGTTTTGTTAAAAGTGTTGTACATTTTGTAGGGGTTGTGGCTGCAATTTGGGAGGACGACAACGCCAGAACATATTGCTTAAAACCTGATTCTCCAGTTGCAAGTTATCTGAGTACTTGGCCGCGGAGCCTTCAATACATTCGGTTTTTATGGAAGAGAGGGACGACGACGATGATTTCCAGCAGGGGTTCCTGGGCGGTGCATGCTATTGCGGAAGCTGGGCGTGTCCGAGCTGTGATTGTTGCTGCTGCTGCTGCTGCAAGTGGGGTGGCAGGCCGCTGTTGGCTGGGTTGACCTGGTTGACGGGTAGGGATATGGTCATGCTGCTGATGGTCTGCGCCGGCTGGCCGTGGTAGCTGCTCCCGGGCGTACCGCCTCCCACCTGCTGCTGCTGCGGCTGCGGTATCATGTGATGCTGGGCACTCAGCTTCGGCCCATCCTCGGCCTTCTCCTCCTCGCGCCGCTTCAGGCACGCCGCCTTCGGATTCAGATTGCGCTCGCGCACCTGCTGCTCCAGCGTCATGATCACCTCGACGGCCATGTTCAGGATGCCCAGCTTCGTCTGCGGCTTGTCGGACTTCAGGTGGGTCATGCACATGCGGCCCAGTTCCTTCAGCGCCTCGTTGATATCCCGAATGCGGATCCTTTCGCGGGCGTTATTCGCCTGTCTCCGCTCCTTCTCGCGTATAGCCTTAACCGCCGGCTCGGCGTCGTCGTCCTCGTCCTCATCCGAGCAATAGCGTCGCGGTCTCTTCGAGCCTTTGGAACCCTGCTGCGAATGCTGCTGCAGTCCCGAGTTCGACGACTCAATCGAGCTGGTCGGCTTGGTGTCCGAAATGTCCAGGCTGGTCAGACTGGAGGTGGTGGAGACGCCCGCCGGCACCGCCGCCGAATTGCTGATGGCCGTGTGCTCTTTCCGCTTTTTCGTTTGCTTGGTCAAGGAAGTGGACGCACTGCGATCGAGTTTCAGAGACTGGCTGGAGGTTCCGGCGGCGGCAGCTGCGCCCAAGGCCAGAACTTCGTGCACCAAAGCGGCATTGGTGGCGTTGCTAGACGAGCCGGCATTTCCAGCGCTTCCCAGATGCGACGGCGAGTTGGGCACAAACGAGGTCAAACCTTCAAGGTTGTCGATCGAGGTCAGCATCTCGGGCTCGCAGTGATTCCGCAGCACATTCAAGGCATCGTCCAGTCGCTCCTCCATGCGAACGCCCTGGAAAACGGAGGCCATGGTGTGCAGGCTGGACACGGGGCCCATTTCGCTGACATAGCTCGAGCTGGGACCGCCATTTAGCACCGAGTGGCCCCAGCCAGAGCCGCCGGAAACGGAGGGCTCGCCGACCACCGATTGGGTCAGCGGTGGCGGCGAGTTGACGGGCGTCGAGGGATTCGAGCCGAAACTACTAATACTTTGATCCGCCGGCATGTACATCTGTTGCTGCTGCCGCAGGGCCGCCGCCGAGGAATTACCAGCTCCGGGCACCACCTTCACACTGGCCCCTTGACCACTGAACGCATCCTGAACGGAACTCTGCACGGCAGGACTGTTCTGCTGACTGTGTTGTGTGGGATGTGGATGCGGATGGCCAAGGGGCAGGGCGTGCGGGAGCGGAAGAGGGAGCGGTAGTGCGTGGGAATGTGCGTGCGGCGTGTGATTGAGCGAGTGATGGCCAAGCGGTCCAGCCGTGGACAGTGCACTGTGCTGTGCTTGTACTGTATGGTTGTTGTGGTTGTGGGCCTGCGGCGAGTTGAACACGGCTGGGGGATTCACGTTAACGTTCACTGGTCCGGGAGTGGCGCGAAAAGAGCTCATCGGCGGCAGGGCCGTGGACACCGGGCAGTGCAATCCATCGACGGGGCCTCCTCCTCCTCCGCCGCCCATGCCAAGTGCGTCCGCCTGGTGAACCTGCTGCTGCTGCTGCTGCTGGTCCATGGAGTGGCCAGAGAGCGGTCCGCTGTTCTGGTACGCCGCCTGACCCATGTAACTATTGGCGCTGCCCATCTGCGACTGACACCAGGCTCCTCCTCCGCCGCTGCCGGCGGCGGCGGCTGAATCAAAATACTGATCGACGGTCGAGGCGTTGGCATATCGGTTGTTACCACCGCCATTGTTGCCATTGGCGGCATCGTGCATCGAGTTGAAGTCACCGGGATACATGCCGTTCTCCACGCCCAGGCTGCCGTACGGCGAGTGGTAGCCACCGCCACCGCCGCGATCCGCTCCCACCGTCCCCGTCGGCTGCTTGTTGGCTATCTTGTTGAAGCAGTTCTGGAACACCTCGTACAGGTGCATCGGCTCGTCGTCACTGGTCGCCATTTCAGCAATAGATCTGTAAAACAACAGGGTATCATCAGTTCACGCTGCCTTGTCTTTTTACTTGCTTAGTGTAAAGGGATATTAATAGTTTTGACAAAGCTATGAAACCTATTTTATCGTGTTACCTTAAATAATCACAGGAATATCGAAGAAAGTGGAATGCCAATATTAATTGAAATCAACACGTTTCTAAAATGTTGTTCAAGCAACAACTATTCTTTCTGAGAAGAATTATAACCAAATCGAGTAATGTACATATATAAAATATTTATTTTCCTATACAAATTATAATGATAATTATCAGCATAATTAAGATAATATAAAAAATTTAAACTATAAAGAAAATAAACATGTTTAATTACATATTTATGATCAATTCATGTTACACTTGCGTTGAGAACCATTTATTATTCGGGATTGACACAGAATTCTCGGGTGAAATTTGTGATATTAAAAACAAAAACAATAAAATCTCTATCCGAAGAAATTTCTTTGACACCCTCGACTATGAACACTTAAAAAATGAAGCACCCTTTAAAAATTGATTTAGTGCAACAGGTAATGTGCAACTTGTAAAACAATTTTTTTAATGAATTCTTAGACATTATGAAGAAAATAGACAATGCTTTGCTTAAAAACTACGATAATAATAAAAACCAGTTATCGTCGCATTCGAATATCTTTTTACTAAATGCTCACTTTCCTAATATGATGATCACATCATACAAATAGGATCTAAACATGTTCTAAATGTGCTAGCGCAGGAATGAGTTCTGTATCAGGAATTCGAAAATAGTTTCTTTAACCACTCTTAATACCCGCAAAAGTAAAAAAATATTAAAATTATTCAAACTTCCAAAGTACTTATGTCGTTGACCTAATTATCTGACCTTGTTTTGTTTTTTTACCAAAGTAAATAAATATAAAATGACTAAATGAAAGCTACTACTCTTAGGATATTTATAATCAATATAAATTCAACAAAGGACAAAAAGTGGGTGTGGCAAATATATGATACAACTAGCCCTACTTGTAAATGTATAGGAAATATTAACAAAATAAATTGTATAAACTTATGTTCACAAAAGTCTTAAAATAAAAGTAATTAATACAAAAAAAAAAATTTTTTTAATTTAAACTTATTTTTTTTTTATAGAATATCTTTTTGTGCCTGACCTTTCCATTAATTATTATTGGCAAAATTCTTGTTATTTTTAAGCACATAACAACAAATTATCTTAGTTTGTAAATTTCTTAAGAAAATTTGTTACGGGAAACAAACAAACAATAATAATAACGTTGAGTAAATATGAATTTGCACGATCCATGGCATCTCGATTTTTTAAGATTCACTCAATACCATGTTAATAGCGCGGAATAAAAATTAAAAATTGAAAAAACACAACAAATACATTTAAAAAACCATACATTAACATATTCTTACAATTTTTCTACACCTGATTCACAACATTTTTCCACGAACACATGTACATGATACTTACATGAAATATACACGTACATGATATATTAAAACCATAAATTTGTTGCGGAAACATAAAATATATAGTTACTTTGCAATCAAATGAACACTCACTCGAAGAATAAAGTTAATTCATTCGTTTTACACCTATTTACTCGCTTATACATAAGAAGTTACTTTGTTTACGAGCATTCGTACATATACATACATACATGTGTATGTATGCAGAATCATGAAAATGGTATCCACATACATTTAAGTGGAATTAATTCGTACATAACGCTGTAAATCCACTGGTATATACACACATTCAACAATTAAACGTATGCAGATCCATCCGCACCACAAAAAGTGCAAGCAAAACGCTATAAAACATACCCTGAACCTGACTAAAATACATTTCGTGAAAAGTACTCACCCTAATATCCACTCTTAATTCTATGTATGCAATTCCTTTTGTTGCAGCGAGTGTTGACGTTGAGCCACCAGCCTATGTATTACATATACATATCTTTTTTGTATTAATACCGAGAATCCTTATGTATTCTATAGCGTTTGCGTTTGGTAAATTTACCCAATTTTTTTTTTATAATGTCGTCCAGTCAATTTTAACTAGTAAGATTATGTGTTTTGGGATTGTATTAAAATGCACAGGTAAACTAAACCGTTTCGTGATAAACTCTTCTTTTACACATTGCAAATATGCATGACACTTTTAGTAAGCAATTTATTTCACTGCGTTTATGCGAATTTCAACTATAAGTACAAAATTCTTTATTTATCATTCAGCTCGTTTTAATTTTCGTGTGCTCGGGATCGCCATCTTTGTTCTCTTCGTGCGTCATCTGTAGCGTTGCGATTCGATAAGAATCGATAGGCCCTTCGATAGATCGGCTTCCACATAAATCTAAAAAACCACAATACACCGTTTACACTGTGGACGCGTTTTTAGATTTTTCTGAAATTGGTTTCTAGCACAAAAGACGAGTGTTTGGATTTTGCCAACCGTTGATTTGCTGAATAAATGAAAGTTAATCAGAAAGCTTCAGCAATATAGGGAACAAACCTAAATGGTTCCTGTCGTATTTTCAAACAGCTGTTGTAATATATTAATGGCAATTAAAACATATACAATTTTACTTTTTATTGTTAAAAAATTACTAAAAGCAATAGTTAAATCTAAGATAGACTCTAAAAATATTTTTTTGTCATGACCTTTTAATGAAAAAAGGACTTACCATTTAACATGAACAGCTGTTCCAAAAATAGTTAGTTTGGTATTTAATAAAAGGCAACACAAATATACTAATAAAGTGAAATTCTTAGCACCTTTTAAATATTACATTTCCATTTGTTTTCATTGCATTTGCAAAAATTTAAAAATTATTTGTATAAAAATTTATAAATAACATACGAATAAAAATTTCTGTTGACTTTTCAACAAGTATGGAAACAATTTTTATAGCAATGACCCCAAGTTCTTCAACTTCATGCTATGTTCATTAATAAAATCTTTAAAAAAAGTGTCATTATTAACTCTTTGTCAGCTCACTTGACACACCTAACAGATCTAATGACAACGAAGACTATTAAACACAAATTTGATAACTTTATTGCATTATAAAAAGTAATAAATCGTAAATTTAGCTCCATCTATAATGTGCGTAGGCGCGGTTGCTCTCGCATTGCCTATGCAAGTCGTCCTTTCGCTTGACGACTCTTCCCTGGCCATGGGCCGCGTCCAGAATCTCCCAGGCTAGTTTCTCCGGGAGAGACACCTTGCGCTCCTTCTCTCGGGCAGCCTCCAGGAGCCACTTCATGGCCAGAAAATATGATCTCTTGGTCGTAATGGGAACTGGAACTTGGTAGGTAACTCCACCGCGTTTTATGGCGGTTACTTGAAGGATCGGTCTACAGTTTTCAACCGCTTGCTTCAAGAGCGTTTCGGCATTGGTGTTGACGGCGGTCTTGTCCCCTTTGGCTAGATTCATGTGCTCCGTCTGCGTGCGTTTAATTAACTCCAACGTCTTCGACAAAAGTGTTCTGGCCAGGGCGCTATTGCCCTTTTTCGTTATATAATTTATCATTTTTTCCTTCGTGTCGTCATGGAAGACTGTATCCGAAGATTTGTTGACTACAGCCTTAATTGGGACATGATAGAGCTTTGATAGTTCATTCTTCTGCTCAAGTTGTTTATCTTTCTGTACAATAGGTTCGACGTAATGTGTGGGATACACCGACATCAACCGAAGACCACTGAAATAAACAAGTGACGGATTGGTTGTTTTTTGTTATGCAGACATAAGGGCAGGACTTACCTGAGCCTCAAAGTTTTCTCTGCAATTCTACTTAGAAACGACATGTTGACATTTTCTGTTATGTCGGTAAAAAATATTAATTTTGTTTAAATAGCTATGCACATTTGGGACAAGCATGTAGGTATGTCAAGATATCGTCATGTTTTTTAACATTTTGGAAACAATTGGAATAGAGCAATTAAACCAATTAGTTTAGGTATTTTTGGCAATGATAATAGCAAGTTTTCACATCGGAAATTCGTGCAAATTTATTTATTTTGTGCGGGCGGTCAAAAGTAGAATTTTTTAACAGCAATTGGTTTTTGCATAAATATTTATTATAGGATGACTGTAAAAATCCTTCGCTAGAGCCTATTTCAAGAACATTTTAAATTGTCATTTGCAATTTTTGAAGTAATACTGTGTACTTCAGTAGAACCAATAGGAGTCATAAAAAGCGTAAATACTTAAAAAAAATGATAAGATTATTATTGAAGTAACCCGATTATAATAAAAAGTCTCGGTTCGGCTTTGGTTCCTTTTTCACGTTCCAAATGAAGCGCTAACAATGCTAGCTTGTATTTCGCTTTGAACGGTCTGGTAATACTTGTGCATATACGTCAAAAACGCGCTAATTTAAAAGTCGGTGGCTTGCAATTATTTGTACGAATCATGGAGGACTTCGAGAAAATTGAGAAGATTGGCGAGGGCACATATGGAGTGGTGTATAAAGGTCGCAACCGGCTAACGGGCCAAATAGTGGCAATGAAGAAAATTCGCCTGGAGTCTGACGATGAAGGCGTTCCGTCGACCGCGATCAGGTAAAATGCCCCGGCTTGGACGCCAAGCCTCGCAATAATACTCATGCGACATTTCTTTATTTAAAAGCTTGTCATGAACAACTTGTTGATACATAGATGTACCCTATGTTTCCTTTCCACATGCAGGATAGATTTCCTTATAGCTATTCGTTTTAATAGTCAAATTCAGCATAATTATACATGCACGTATCATACATAGGTATGTATGTATGTATGTCTGCAAGTATGATCATACATACATATGTATGTATTTCGATAGATCATACTTTCTATTTGCGATCCTTTTTCGATTAAATTAGTAGTATTTTGTCTAAGAACCTTTATATTTAAACATATAAAAACAACATATTTTTTTTAGGGAAATTTCGTTGCTCAAAGAGCTGAAACATGAAAACATTGTGTGCTTGGAAGATGTTTTGATGGAGGAGAATCGCATATACTTGATCTTTGAGTTTTTATCGATGGACCTGAAGAAATACATGGATTCGCTGCCGGTTGATAAGCATATGGAGAGTGAATTGGTTCGAAGCTATTTGTACCAAATAACCAGTGCCATTTTATTCTGCCATCGTCGCCGAGTTCTCCACCGAGATCTGAAGCCCCAGAATTTACTTATCGACAAGAATGGCCTCATAAAAGTGGCTGACTTTGGTCTCGGTCGATCCTTCGGCATTCCCGTGCGCATCTACACCCACGAGATCGTGACTTTGTGGTACAGAGCCCCCGAGGTTTTACTGGGCTCACCTCGGTACTCCTGTCCCGTCGATATCTGGTCCATTGGGTGTATATTTGCGGAAATGGCAACGAGAAAGCCGCTGTTTCAGGGCGACTCGGAAATTGACCAGCTATTCAGAATGTTCAGGTAACGTTGATTGATATCTTTTATGTTTTAAGTGATATTAACCCTCAGTTTAATGACAGAATTCTTAAAACCCCCACCGAAGACATTTGGCCAGGGGTCACTTCGCTGCCCGACTACAAGAACACCTTTCCCTGCTGGTCGACCAACCAATTGACCACTCAGCTGAAGAATCTCGATGCCAACGGTGTTGATCTTATTCAAAGTATGTTAATCTATGACCCGGTTCATCGCATTTCCGCCAAGGACATTTTGGAGCACCCCTATTTCCAGGGCTTTCAATCGGGCTTAGTTCGAAATTAACGTTCAGTATTCTGGTTTGACTTTAATTACAATTTATGAACAAGAATCGGAGTCTAAGCTAAAGCAAAATAGCCGTAAAATAAAAATAAGGATATAAAACAAATAATAGGTTGTATAATTTTTTACTTTTTATAGAAAATTTATTTACAGTTTTGAAGCCGGTGCTAAAATACGTTTTAGTTTGGTTAGAAAGTACTAAAATTAACTCTTTTTCTTGTTTTTAGTTATAACAATAATATAAGTGCCAAACCCCATTTAAATATGGAAATCTTCATTGAAACTAGTCCTATTATAGAGAGCACTGCTAGCTCCGCTGTCGTTGCGCCTGAAGACGCCAAAGCAGCCGCGTCTTTTCATCACGTAGGCGCCTGCAAGAGTTGGCACTGCGATGAGCAAAACAACCAGGAGTCCAATCCATATAAGGCTGCCAGTGGAACTCGACATCATGTGTTCGTTTGCAACTCTTACCAATTCAACGTCTTTCAACGTAGTGGGCGTGGCACACTGGACATTTTTAGCCAAAACCGTTGTGGTTCTGTTGATTTGCTCGATTAGGACGTTGATCAAGTAATCGTTGGAATCGTCGCAGTTCCACGGATTGTACCTAAGGTCCAGAGCCTTGAGTTTATCCCAACGCACAAGTAGCTTTCTTGGCAGAGTCGTAATGTTGCAGTTACTCAAGTAAAGCTGTAAAGTTAATTTTTGGTTTAATATATTTCTTTGTAGGTTTGATTTTTAATTACTTTCTCCAGTGGAGGGTAGTCCAAGTACTCGCCTCCAGTGACGTTCTTGGACAAAGCCTCCTCATCGATTTCGTTTAGAAGTTCGTTGTCAGACAATATCAGTTCGGTTAGACCTAATAAAAGAGGTTTTTAAAAATTAATAGATATTTTCCTTCTCAGTAATTTATATTTATTTTATATAATTCTTGAAATGTTAACTTACTTTGCAATTCACTAAATGCTCCTGGTCCTATTTTGAACAACTTAGTCATATACGTCATACTCAGGTGGGTCAATTTGGTCAACGGTGGAAAAACACTAAATAAGTTTTTTTTTACTATGGATTGTTTAAAATTGTAAATACAAATCTTCTTACTTGTCTTCAACCAGACTGTCAATGGGGTTTTGATTTAGCACAAGACTGGTCAGGTTAGTCGCTCTATTTAAAGCCTTTGGTAATTGGTGAAAAAGATTGCCAGCTGCAATTAGGGTTTCAAGATCTCGGGGACCATGAAGAATGGTTTCTGGCAAGTCATCGATTTCCATGTACGAAACGTCTAAAGTCTGAAATAGCAATATGAGGATATTAAGTTATTTAAAAATATTAATTGACATACCTTCAAAGATGCTAATCCGGAAATGGCCGTTTCTGAAAGTCTATCAATAACGTGGAAAGCATTGGAGCAGAGAACGAGTTCCTCAATGTGGGGGATGTGTTCAAACAAATCGGCATCCAAAGTATGCAGATCATTGTATCCCAAGTTAAGGGTTTTCAAATTCTCCAACGCTGAAAAGTCGTTCTGTGTGTAGGGACCTTTGAAAACATCTGGCACTAGAACTTTCGAAGTCAATTTGTTGTGCGACAAATCGAGTGTGGTTAGTTCGGTTAAATTCTGAAAGGCTCCTTCGGCAATTGAATCTATTAGATTGTTTGCCAAGTACAAGTTTTCAACTCCATATGTCGGTAGAATCGGAACAGTAGTTATATTGTTGTGCTCTAGCTTAATCGTTTTGAACACAACATCTCCGTTGGTCAAATCTTCCCATTCCTCTGCAGACAGCCATTCCTCAACTTTTTCGCTGCAATCCAGCAAAAAATCGTCGAAATCACAATTGCATTTCTTGCAAAGCTTGCTGTCCTTTAATTTTATTTTTTCCTGCAAATAGGAGTAAAGTTATAATTTACTAAAAAAAATGTTTAACTTAAAAGTTTAACCGCAAATTAAAGAATACCAACTTGCGAGAGTTTTTTATTTATATATCTTGAAGTCTCTTTACAATATATTAAAATATATAGCACCTATGTAAATGAAAGTGAATGTAATATGTCTCATTTCAACGGTTAAATTGTTTTTGCATGTGCACGTATTCTTTAATATTTTCCTTCGCCGTGGATTACTAAGCTTAAAGGTGAATTCTTGTGCTTTTGTTGAACTCATCCTTATCTTTTCCACTTTGCAATGCCTTTTTGTTATCGCATTTTGATAGTGGTCTCACATACCCTCGCAAAAGGCATATTATTTTGGTCATTTATTTGTATACTATCTGCCTTCCGGAATATTTTATGATACTTCCTCTCTAAAAAACGATTTAGCAAGACCTTTTAAACAAGATCAAGAATAATTCGTTTGTATTTTTCTAAATATATATATTAATACATTTGTCTGTGAATAACTTTGGCTACAGTTATCTTTACCTAAACTTTTTCACTACTGCCCGTAATCTTATCGTCTTGATTATAGCGTTATTATTGGTAAAATTCACACTTGCATTCGTTATATGGCAGTCTCAAGTCTCACACACAAATGACACATTTTAGTAATGACACATTCTTTCCATTTTCTTAAGATTTTCCCAAAAGATAATATATTTTCTTTGTAAAACGGAATACTGTGTGTATACCTTTGGCGCTTCTGGTTTTACTGTAGTAGTTTCGTCTTTCGCATCGCAATTTACTTGGCTCACAACAATACAAAATATTGAAACAGCTAAAATAGCTGATTTAGTAAGATTCATTTTCGTAAAAATTGTTCCGAAAAACGACTTTAAAGCTTGTTCACCGATCGATTAAATGTACATGACTAACAAGTGCACAAGCCTCAACATATTATTCAGCTAATATTTTCCGAGTTTTTATCTTATCTCTTTCAAGGCATTGATAACACTATCCAACAAAAGCGTCACTTTTATGGGTCAGTTCTCTTTTTGTGTTCGACAACTAAAATGGTTTTCGCTACTCCTAAATAAAATCTATTGATTTCACGAGAAAATACTCATAGATTACAAAGATATAATAAAAATGAAATCATATTCGTTTAAAACATTTTATTTTTGTAATACCTTCAAAACTTTTTCTCTTATTTTTTGCATAGTGTAGTCACTTATTGATTAAATACATGATAAGATATCAGAAAAAGCGTTATATATTGGATGTGACTAAGTTAAGGCCGCTTTCATATATACAAATTTTTGTACTTATAATTCCACCTTTATTTTAACGCTTAAAATAAAAATTAGCTGAAATCAATAAAACAACTGTTAATAGGAACAATTTACAAATATTTTTTTGGTTTGGTTCGAATGTATTTTTAAAAAGTGTGTGCTTTGGAAGCTAACTTATATTGCAGGTTAGTTGTTGATAATTTCCCCATAGGAAAAATAACAAAAAGTGTCCGCAACTTATAACAGAAACAATTAAGGGCCAAAGATCAGGAAACCGTGGAGGAGCTGCGATTGTTAGAGAAGCTGCCAGTATGGAAATCATTAGAATACTTGATATATTTGCAAAGTACTTCAATGGGGACTCGATACTTTGCTTTGAATTGGAATTAAAACATTTAAATATCAAATGAAAAGCCAAAGTTGATACAAGTGCAGGCACCAGCAATTCATCTCTGGTTAGAAGTGGCAACATGCTGAACACTGAAACCTCCAGGAACATAACCATTTCGTTGGGCCACCATTTAAGTAAGAAGAGGGATGGCAGGGCAGCCAGTAAAATGGTTTTTTCGTGGACCTAAAAGTATAAAAGTTGTTATAAAATTACTTATTATATTTAAACATTTTTTAAATCCAAGTTCTTACTTGAAAAGAAAACAAAAAGAAAGCCAGCGAGGTGTTGAAAAGAGCCAGTAAAAATCCGATTTTAGTTCGTCTTCGAAAGAGCAGAACATTTGTGGGCATGGCTGCAAGTAAAGTGCATCCAATGCACACGAGTGCCATTTGATCGTTGAGTAAATGTTTCCTGTAATATATAACATTAATAACTATCTAAAAGTCCATGTAATGTGGCTTAGCTTACTTTAATTTCCAAACCACATTTACGGCACACCAAACGTTCGCCACCTTATCCTCAAAAACTCCTCGGGCGACAGGAAAAAGGCGATGCAGGACTTGAAGCGCCGCTTGAGGAGATTTCAGCCAGGGGAGCCACAAAATAGCAAATGTTGTCAGGACAACGGCTGCTATACGTGATATTTTGGCGATGAAAGAAGTAAAGCTGTAGATTTATATGAGAAAATTTAAGTAATTAAAAAGGGTAGGTTTTAAGGGTTTTTGAATATTGTTTTAAAAGTTAGATAAAGTTGCAGCGCTCTATCTTTTCAAGAGTTGTTCCTAATCACCTTTTTTGAGCCACACATTCTCCCAAAAGGAATGCAAAGATCGGTAGACTGTGGTACAACTCCATTTGCTTATAGTTCAAAGCTAACGTGAAGAAAAACGAAGCCGTGTAGAATCTTCTTCGCAGGATTGCAGCAATTGCCACGGCGGCAAAGCCCAGTGATATGTTATTGTACTGAAAGTGACCATTGTCGATGAGTATTTGGCCTGGATACGCAGCAATCAGGGTGAATAAGAACAATTTGTCGTCGCTCTGGAAGGTTTTGTCGATGCAATAGACCAAGTAGAGTATTGCCGGCAAATAGATGAGGACGTCAGCAGTCACAACTGTTGCGCGCATGAAGCGTTTGTGCTCCCTCGACTGGAATCCCCTGCTGCTGTGAAGCTCGACAAAGCGGGGATCCATGGACTTGCCTATCCGGCCCACCAAATAGCTGTGGTAAGCGGTCAGAGGCGGATAATCCAGGCCCCAGTACAACAAATCGTTGTTGGAGCTGTTTGTGTACCACTCGCCGACATCCAGGTTCACTGTGACCTCCTGCCAATGGCGCTGGGCTTCGTAGTCGCCATGCATCGGCGGGGAGTCGGCCCCCGAGTAGGAATATAGCGAGATAATCGACCTAAGCGCCAAACCCAAAAAGGCGGCTGCCAAAATTTCGGATTTCATCTTTTTTGTTTTGCTAACATCCTCTAGTGATGGCAGTGCGGTGATGTAGAATCACATAACTTATCGATAACTTTTGTCAAATTAATGGAAGGGTAAAGATAGCACCATTACACGACTCTACGCAAATATTTGAAATTAATTCAAAAGAGATTAAAAAAATGTCAATAAAAATGCAACAAAATTATATTGCTAAAATATACGACTCAAATAATCTCTACTCCCATATGATTAGTTGCTTATGTTGCTAAATTTTGGAATACGATTCGTTTCTTTAGTTTGTCTCAAATCTTAAAAACTACTCTACACAACTCTACACAAATATTTGAAATAAAGTCAAAAGAGATTAAAAAAATGTCAATAAAAATTCAACTTTTTAAAAATAATATTTCACAAAAATATACGATTCATAGAATCTCCACTTCGATATGGTTAGTTGCTTATATTGCTATATTTTTCTTTAGTTTGTCTCAAATCTTAAAAAACAAAAGCTGTTGCACCTCAACGAAGGGACATCAGAAAAACAAGAACTATTATTTAATTCATTCTATCGCTACTATAATCTCCTTCCAATTTGATACTAAACTGAATTGAAGTACACCAAATATACAAGTTTGTAAAAAAAGCGAAACCGATTAAAAAAATTAGGTTTTTATTGTTTCTTAAAATTGATCTGTTTATTTAAAACGTTTTGTTGTCTGCAACAAAATTTAAAAGTGGTTTTGCAATCCGCAAGGCAAACAAAACGAAACTGGCACTTCTGCCCATTTGGATTCAAGACAGCGCCTTTGTAAACGCTCACGAAAGTAATATTTATTTACAGTTGTACATACAGTATATGAATTAGCATACTTCTAAAGGTGCTTACATAAATCAATCTATATACTAAATATCGAACACTGAGCAGAATAACAGTTTAAAGGTGACGATCAAATTTTTCGAGTTATTAGGTAACAAATCTTTATGGCTTTATCGTTATTTTATGCTAATTCCATTGTTTGTAACATTAAAATGTCAGTACCAGTCAATAAATATGAACATCTAAGCATACATTTTATCGTACCACGTTTAACCATTAAAATATGCAGTTTTCAATCTCTTATGACTTATGACATAAGTATGCATTTATAAGTTTTGTGGTAACAAGTTCATGAATTTCTCAATTCAATACATTGCATGTAATGGAAGTCTATTTACAGTTTAATCTTAGAGTACGTAAATGTCTTACAATGCTTACGCATATTTAATATGGTATGTTAATGGTCTATTTACATTTTCTATTTTAAAACAAATATCATTTTAATATTTTCGAATGATTGAAGTTGCTCCATTCCAAAACCAGTCAGTTATAGGTTTCAGCTATGCAAAAGGACTATTATAAATGCTAAGAATACCTTGTGAGTTACTGCTAACGAGAATCGATCTAATACTACCGCGGATATTAGCAGGAACATGCCAGAGAAGTACAAAAGACCTCCAGTCAGAGTTACGCCAGAGGTTCCATTCAGTCCACCCAAAGTGATTAATCCAAAAGTGCTGTTGCCGTTGTTCTCGGAATCCAAAATACTGCGATTGGCGTGTTGCATTGCCGCCGTTTTCTCACCTAATTAAAAATATATGTTAATATATATATATATGGGTAATATTAGCTGCTCGTACCTCTTAAAACATGCACTGTAATGCTAGCAGGACGGGCATTTGATGGAGCGCATGTATAATTGCCAGCATGACGAAAATTGACTTGTTTCACGGTAAGGACACTAACTGAAGGATTCTGAAGATAAGCGGATTGATGTTGTTGCATATAGGGAGTTGAGGATGGTATATTGGAAGTTTTGAAGTTATCTGGATTTCCAAGGACGTTGCCAAGGACGCCATTGCTGGATTCTATTGGCATCGTGACGCGCGATTTGTTCGCTGGCGAACTCCTAAAAACCTGACCATTTTGCAGGTTACTTTGCCCAATCGAGGTCACAACGAATCCACCTTGCGAATCATAATTTATCATTTTACTATCATGATACCTTAAAGAAACAAAATTGATATTATATTATTTATGTTTTTTAAATGCTTCTTACCAAAATACAAATGCAGGGTTCTCGGTAGCTCGCTTCAGTTTGCATTCAAGACGTAAAGTAGAAGTCTCATCAATGTGGAGTTCCGGGGCACTTGAAATTTCCGCTACCGCTTCTGTTAATTAAAAGAGTAAGGACATTAATATTATGATCTTCAATCAAACGTGTATTCTTACTTACCGACAATTTTTAATTCTATAACTATTGACTGAGTTGGATAAATTGACAATTGACATTCATAAAATCCTCGATCTTCTTCTCTTACAGCTTTTATTCTAAGTGACCAATGGCCCATATGACGTGTATGTTCGACTAAGAATCTTTTATCACTACTGTGGGTACTGAGTCCCACTGTCAGGAGTTGAAAGTCCTTTCTACGTATCCAAGAAACCTGAAATGTTTCAAGCCAATTTATTTGATAATATTCGAATAAGCATTAAAAACAATATAGATTACGAGATAAACTATTTCTTACCGTAGCTGGGGAGTTAACTTTGACCACACAGGGTAAAATGGCAAGCCCTCCTTTTTGTGCAATAACACGGGTATTGTTTTTTGTATTAAATTGACTTTGTAAAGTGTTTCCAAAGTGATTTTGAGAAGACGTGATTTTCCCGACATCTAAAAGGTTTTTTTAGATAATTAAACAGAAAGATTGTTTATTTATCATTGAAAATGGGCCTTGACGATACAAAGTTTTAAAACACAAATAGTCTGTAAACCATTTAAATCAATACTGTGGTTTGCAATATTTAGTTGATTGATTCGAGAATGCACTATACAACCAAAGTAAACATATAAAAAAAGCAAAACATCCGTATTTTGGGGATAAATAATGTACAATAATCACAAAATGCAAAGCTTTTTATTATTTTTCATAGCATACAACATTGCGCGAAAGCCTTGACTTTCATTTAATAATTCATTATAAACAGAGTCTGATTTTCACTTACCCGAAAACGTTGAACTAAGGAGTAGCAAAAAACATGATAAATGCAAGTGCCATCTTTTCGGTTCCATTATTCCCAAATTCGTATACTTTGTAATTAAACTTTAGGCCCGAAACATTTTCCTTCTGCAACGAAGTTCAGGTTATAAGTATGTACATATCCGTATGTATGTAAATATGTTTCTAAAAATATTTGTAGGAATACCGATGCATGCACCCACAGCTATGTAAGTATGTAATTGTATCTCTCAGATATAAGATATTTATATGCTAGGGTCACGCCAACAAATTTAATCTTTTATCATCCTAATGGAAAACTTTGGATTACATCGAAGAGTTCACATTACAGCACATTCATTTGTATCTAAGTCCACATGCACTGATGTTTTATGTTCGCGAATTGGTTAAAAATACACATGTCACGGATACTGCTTCATACATTCATACACATGTATTTACTTGAGTTTTATAAAGGAAATGCATACACAGAAATTGAAGGAGGAAAACTCACTTTTTTCTTCTTTTTTTTGCAATGACAGTTCGGCAAATCCTTACGCGTATATACACATTTCGTTTCTAATTGTTTATGCAATCATAAAGCATACACGAATATTTTCATAGCTACATATTTTCGAAGATACAGATACACAGGTAAAGATATATAAATTGTATGTATTGGCCATCAAAGTGCAGATTTCTCACTGCATTTTCATTGGATCGGTGTGTATGTGTGTGTGTTTAGAGAAAATGGCACAATTCTGAATTCGAATTTACTTGGTTTCCCCAAGAATGCGCAGCTCACATTCACACCCCGGCTTAAATACAACTTCTTTTTCGAAGTGCCAATCGTAGACTAAATTGAAGTCGGCAAAAAGCCCCGTCCGTCCGTATAACTCACGCAATCGCATTATGTGGGTCTCTCAAAATGTATTGCATATGCGTGTTTAAGCCAACTCAACTCGCAGGCCGAAGGGATGATGACAGAAATTATTTAATATTATTCATATTTACAGCAGGGCGGTATAATGAATAACGAATCGAGTGAGTTACATAAAAACTGGGCTAACTGGGGAAAGTATTGGTCTTCTAATAAGAATAGCATTCAAACCATTTCAAAAAAGATACATTTTGGTGTCAATCGATTGCAGCGGTAAAGAAACAGCTGACTGTTGTAAACCAGTAGTTAGGTTAGGTCAGGTTGCTTTCTTAATTTTATTACCTTTCTGTTTACTAATACGTTTTTTGTTTAAAGTTTTTTATTCAAATTTATAACCTCTATAGAAAAGGAAACATTTTATTCACGATTTTAGTTACCTTATAAGAATGGTAAGAATCCAAAGATTGGCTGACATTCTTGCAGGTTAAATCAAAAATTTTAGACATACAACAAGATTTCTTAAGAACAACCGAAGGGAAGATACCTACATATATCAAGTGGTATGTTTTAATTGTGGCACAGTATCGCTTGGGGGAAGTTTCCTCAGGCAATAATGCCTCCGTATTAAAATTTAATTTAAATCTTTATATAAACTAAACTATATATAAACTAAACATTTTTTTGCGATATGATAATATCGCATGATAAATTTTTTTAAATTTATAAAAGAAATTCCAATTTAAAAGTTTAAAACAAGCTTATTTTTAAGATATCTTGGAATACCACTAACATTTAATCGTAATTGCTGGATTATTACCGCCCCTGTGCAACGGTCACTCTGTGACGCTTTGCCGGCTGAAAAGTACTAAATATCCCCTACCGCTTTGAGATTTTCTAATGTACGTGTCCAAATTCGAGGCGAGCATGGGTACCAATTTTGTTATTTATCTGGCCCTAAGTGCATTCCTGTGCCTATTCGGTGCACATGCGGAGATAGTTAACACAAATGTCGAGAGGACACTGGACCTAACTTCGCAGCTGGTGAAGACCACAACAAAGATTTCCGCGGAAGACTCAGCCGGCAAACCCATTGCCGAGTACGTGTTTTTCACATCGGAGCCCAGCCTTGCGTACATATCGGTGAAAGATAATGCCGACAAGAATGTCCCGGTCAAGACGAATGCGCCGGTGAAGGGTGAGCAGAGCTTCACGATCACCTTCCCGAAGGCCTCCGCCAAGCAGACCTTCCTGGTCGAGACGGTGGCCTCCAAGAGCATCATTCCGCATCCCGAGGAGATCAAGCAGAACGACAAGCAATTTGTGAAATATGTGGGCAATCTGCACCTGTACTCCAAGTACAAGACGAATAGCCAGAAGACCAATGTCAAGCTCAGCTCCTCGAACATTTTGTCGCACACCCAGGTCAAGCCTTTCTCGGTCTCCTCCAACAAGATCACCCTGGGACCCTACGAAAACGCAGAAGGTATGGGAATCTTCATACCCCTTAGATCACAAATTATAATATATTTACTTAAACAGCCTTTAGCCAGGAGGCCCTGGTTATCCACTATGAGAACTCCGCGCCCTTCGTCACCGTCAACACTTTGGAGCGCACCCTGGAGATCTCGCATTGGGGCAACATTGCCGTCGAGGAGTCCATTCAGATGACCCACACCGGAGCCAAGTTGAAGGGATCCTTCTCGCGCTACGATTTCCAGAAGGAAGGACGCTCCGGTCTGGCGGCCCTCAAGTCTTACAAGACATACCTGCCAGCTTCGGCGTCTGGCGTCTATTACCGCGACACAAACGGCAACATTTCTACCTCCAACATGAACTCCGTGCGGGACTTTATTGAACTTGAGCTGCGTCCTCGCTTCCCGCTCTTTGGGGGCTGGAAAACCCAGTACACCCTCGGTTACAATGTTCCCTCGTACGAGTACATGTTCAACGATGGCAACAAGTACCAGTTGAAGATGCACCTCATCGATCACATCTACGACAATATGGCCATCGATGAGGCCACCATTAAGATTATACTGCCCGAGGGTTCCAGCGACATTAAGCTTCTGACGCCCTACTCGATCAGCAGGCTGCCCAACGAACTGGTGCACACCTATCTGGACACCACGGGTCGCCCAGTCGTGTCTTTCTCCAAATCCAATTTGGTGGAAAGCCACATTTCAGACTTCACGCTCTACTACAGCTTCTCGAAGATTTCCATGCTGCAGGAACCTCTGCTGGTTAGCGGCTTTATTTATATCATCTTTGTGGCCACCATTATCTTCTTGCGCTTGGACTTTTCAATTACATCCCACGCCCATAAAGAATAAGTAATCGTAATGTCTGCTTTGAGTATAGTTTTTCTCATCATCTAATAAAGTATAAAAAGAAAATAAAATAATATTTTGCTATACCAAACGAAATAAATAAAAGATTGTTATTGATGGCAAGAAAATAATACTAAAATAAAAGGCGTAATTTAAATATAGTCAGGCAATTATTTAAATAGTATTACAGCAATTCATGTTTAAGGGGATATTTATTTTAAAATTGGTTAAAATTTCTAACAGATGAAACATAATCTATTTAAAATTTGGGTAATAGAGCAACGAGTATTTTGGTTATCGGTTTACTCGCTGTAGCGAGTAGTAGGTTTAGTAGATTTTGAAATTTTTTTTTTATTTTTTGTTCACATTTAATTTTTTTTGCTTGCCCTTTGTAATAAAGTATCTTATATTTCCTAATTAATATTGTTAAAACTATTTCCGATTTTGACACCCATATTGCTTAAAAATAATAATGTCTAGAATCCGCAGTGGGATATTTTCTGTCATCTCAAGCAATGTATTTTGCGCACGCGCAAGAAAACAGGAAAAATTATTCCGAGTGGTTTGAACTTTTTCGACGAGTGTGCTGTGTACATATGCATTAGTGGTTATAAAATTGTTAGAAAAAATGGATTAATCAATTTGAGAAATTAGTAACTTAAGTGATAAACAAAAACAATTAAAAACCCAAAGGACAGTACGCTGAAATTGAACATTTTGGGACAATGTACTTTTGTACTTTTTGTTATGGAGATGGAGGTGTATGTGGAAAATCGATATAGCAATTTTCGGTCTGTAAACAGGCTTAAACAAAAATAAAGATGGAGTGAAAAAACAGTATATTGCATTTATAAAATTAAATCCATCGAACCTGCCAAAGTGAGTTTAATGTTTGTAATTGCACCTATTATAATATTAAGTGTTTTTGAAGATATCCTGATTAATATTATGTATACCAATTTTTAACACCTGATTTTGCTAGTTATTCAGTAAACAATGCTTACAAATGTGAAAAAAAAGAATGTGTATGGAAACATAGTCGTGAAAATTTGCAATAGAAAAGTTTTTTATGGTGTCAGTACCCCAGTACTTCGGATTACTCATGTGCGCCCTTGGCCCTCTTTTGTATTGTTTGTATCTGAAATGGAGATGTGGCGACTAATAATTTTAAAATTGGAACCATATTTTTTATAGGACAAATTAGTCCTTAATTCACTAAGATAAATTAAATATTTTAAAAATCTCTAATCATTTTTAATGATATACCATTTTCCTAAATTGCAATTTATTAATTGGGATGAGTACTTAAGTTTTCACTAGATTTTAAATATAACTAAAAATAATATCGAAATTAGAAGTAGGAGCGCTTCCGGCCACAAAATAAATCCGATTTACCGATTCTATTCCCCAGATCGGAAAATATCAATTCTTCGATTATGAGTTCGAATGGCAGTGACCTGGGGCACAATAATAGGCGGAATGAGAAGGCCAATCCCGACAACGTCCACTCCTCGATGCGTGGGAGTGGCGGCATGGGCATGAGTTCCACCCGCCGGAAGTCCATTAACTTTCAGAATCAGCTGCAACTGGCGTTGGAGTCGAATGAGTGCGATGTGATGTACTGCAGCCTTTCCTCAGGCCGCTTTCGCACTCCGAATGGCGAGAATTACCCGCCACACGGGGGCAAGCTGAAGTTATCGCCGCTGGAGAAGTACGATGATGCGAATAGGGGCGTGCCGCCGCCCTCGCCGGCTCCAAATAGCGATTGCTTCGCCACCTGTGTGGCCAATCAGCTGCCTTCGCAGTCGTGCACTGTTGGGTCCCTCAAGCCAGATACTTCGGTGTTGCAGAAGCACGGAATGGGTGGGAATGGAATGGGCAACAGCGGAATGGTTGGGAATGGGAACTATCATCAGCGCGGAGTTTCGCCCAATTCCAGATACCGTTTGGAGCGCTATCGCGAGTCGCAGCCAAGCAACCAGACATCAGCAGTGCCCTCGGCCTCTTCCACCTCCCGTCTCCTGCTGCCTTCCAATGTACCCTTGCCGCTCTCGCAGTGCGAGAACTACAATGCCTACCTGGGATCCACGGTGCACACGCCGGTCAAGCGGTATGTGCCCACCCCGCCACCCGCAATGGAGATCTACTCGGATCTAAGCATGTCCTCCTCCTCGCCGGCGGGCAACCTGCCCACTCCCGCCGCCGCTGCTGCCGTGGCCGCCGCCTCCTCCTCCTCCGCATCCT
Source organism: Drosophila takahashii (assembly GCF_030179915.1). NCBI lineage: Eukaryota > Metazoa > Arthropoda > Insecta > Diptera > Drosophilidae > Drosophila > Drosophila takahashii. The sequence continues at coordinate 3,610,837 of NC_091678.1, read as the reverse complement.
CCTCCTCCGCTGGGCAGTCGCAGTACGCCAATATGCCCTATGCCAGCTACCGCTCCAAGTGCTGCCACAGTGAAGCCTCGCACGGCAGCCTCAGCCGCACCTCGCAGACCTACGCCAGCTGCTCGCCGGCCTGCACCTCGCCATCGCCGGCTCCTTCGACCAGCATGTCGATGGTCTTCTCGGCGGCCAGCTCCTGCTCGCCCATCATGACGGCCACCACAGGAGCCTCGCGGTCGGGTAACCACCGTGGCGATGATAGCGACTCCGTGATTGTGGTGGCCCAAGGAGGAGGCTCCGTGGCCCAGATGGAAGTGGAAAATCCCGCGGCAACTTGCCTGCACTGCAATACAGTGCGTCGCACGACGGGCGTGCATCAGACCACCCAGACCACGGGTCCCATTAGTCCGGTGCCCATAGCCCTGCCCGTGCCCTTGGCCATGCCAGTGATCTCCGCCGGTCTGGGTGAGCAGATGCCCAGCCAGAACCTGGAGGCGAAAAGGCTTGAGCCTCCGGCATCGAGCCAACACCAGCTGTACCGCAGCCAGATGGTTAGTAATCCACGCCTGCAGCACATCCACCACCAGACGCAGCAGCACCAGTCGCTCCAGGTGCTCCCGCAGCCGCAGCAGCTGCACCATTTGTCCTGCAAGAAGAGGATTGGGATCTACATGCGGCGCACCACCTCGCAGTTCTTTGGCGTGGAGCCCAGCACCGAGGTGGCGGACTGTGCCCTCTGGCAGGGACGCCATCGCCGCCTGGCCATCCGCTGCTTCGGGATGTTCGACACCGAACTGGAGTACCACATGCAGCAGGCGGCCGCTGGCGAGGATGCGGGTCAGGGCAATGGAGGTAACAGCAACTATGCACCGGATAGACCGGATATCCTGCCCGTTCAGGATGCCCTGGGCATGGACATGACGCTATCGGGGGATAACAGGCGGCAGAAGTGCTACACCAATCGGGATTTCCTCGCCGGGGAGTTCGTGGAGCGCAAGGCATCGGTGGGCTACATGTTCGTGGCCATGGTCAGCTACCTGGTGCACATGTTCAACAAGCGGCGGCCCATCCAGATGCACCGGGTGCGGTGTCCCTGGCAGTGGTCCCGCAGCTTTGCTCCGCTCCACGTGACCTCGCATGGCAATCAGCAGGCGGAGGGGGAGTGCTTAACGGATGGTTTGGAGGCCATCATAGATGACGAGGTGTTCTTCGATAGTCCCTGCGAGATTACCGGCGCGACGGTGAACGAGGAGAGCTCCGAGATGGGCGGCAGGCAGGCAACCAAGACGAGACCCTGTGGAGAAGTGGGCGTGAGTGTCTACATGGCGGAGAGGCAGCAGAACGGGTGGAGAACCTCCGCTTTGAATAGCGGTGGCACTGCCAGCAGTGATATCAATCTAACCGGGGAGCAGAACTCGCATCCCGCTGGCCAAGCTCACATTCCACTCTGCAGCTCGGTCTCCAGCCAAATGCAGCCTGCGATGAGGAGCTCCCATTCGACCACCTCCACCTGCAATCGGGGCAATCGCATTACGGCTCAGCTGCTCGATGGCGTCCTGGAGAACTCACGACGTCCGCCGCTCCGTTGCATCAAGTACTTCTCGGTGAACGACTTGGATGATCGCACCGATCATCGACCCTTCTTCACCTACTGGATCAACACGGTGCAGGTGGTGGTGCTCATCCTCTCGATCATCTGCTACGGCATCGCTCCCATTGGCATTGGTTCGGAGCAGAAGACCGGGCAGGTGCTGGTCACCAGTCTCAGTCTGCAGACGGTTCAGCATGTGGAGCAGCGGAACCTTTGGATCGGCCCCAGGCACATTGACCTGGTGCACATGGGCGCCAAGTTCGCCGCCTGCATGCGACGCGACATCAAGATCACCGAGGTGGTCACCAAGACCAGGCGACACGAGAGGGAGACGGCCTGCTGCATTCGGAACGATGACTCCGGATGTGTTCAGAGCTCCCAGGCGGAGTGCTCCATCCGAGGACTCTACCCTACGGTGAGTGTTAAATTTGAGATAGTGAAGGTAGGGGTAATCTAAATACTATTATTGGTTGGTCTACATGTTCCATTTAGTCCTTTTTAAAGGACCTTAAAAAAAAAATCGAATCACACGCGGCTCCTAATTATTTTTATTAATTAATGTGATTTTTTTAGATTTTTATGTCAATCCGTTCTGGGTGAACTTTGCTACTGACCGTTTTTTAGAGGTCCAATTTTATATTAGTTTAGATCACTTTACCGGGTAAAGTTTACCCAAAACTTAAAGAAGCTGGGAAATATTTCGGATATCATATATTTTAGCTTGGAAAAAAACTTTTTCTAATTTTCATTGCCCAGAAATCAATATGGACGTGGAAGAAGGGCTCTAAGTAAAGGAAGATGATATAAATTTACTATAATAGATAACTATATCTAAAACTCAAAAATGCTGGTAAATACATATTTCGGATGTTATAAATTTTAGCTTGGAAATAAACCAGGAACCGTGATCATTATGATGATTAAATGATTAAAAATCAACAATATTCATTATTTTAAAATAAAATAACGATTATTTTTGAAGAATATTATAAAAATTTCAAAAATAAAAATCATGGTGAAAATGGATAGATTAACCAAAGAGAATTGCGTATGTCGATCCTAAGTGCTTGATTTTTTGATTCAAAAAATATATCAATAAATATTATTTACGGTCCCTGAAATAAATCATTTATAATTTTCATTGTTCAGAAATCGATATCTACGTGGAAGAAATGGTCTCCCAGTGAGTCGGGACCGGGAGGAAGGATCTCCGGTTCGGTCTGCGGACTGGATCCCAAGTTTTGCGATGCCCCCGCATCGATAGCTCCCTACGAATGGCCCGATGACATCACCAAGTGGCCGATCTGCCGGAAGACCAATTCGTTTACCCAACGATATCGCTACAAGGACCATACATCCGAGCACATGGTGTGCGAGGTGATTGGACATCCCTGCTGCACGGGTTTATATGGAGAGTGCCGGATAACGACCCGCGAATACTGCGACTTTATAAAGGGATATTTTCATGAGGAAGCCTCGTTGTGCTCACAGGTATTTCTGCCTCAATATTATAAATTTCTAACTTAATTCATGTTTTTCTTTTGAACTTAAACTCAAAATAGATATCGTGCCTAAACAATGTGTGCGGAATGTTCCCATTCATTTCCGTGGAAACTCCGGATCAGCTGTACCGACTGCTCACATCGCTCTGCATGCACGCCGGAATCCTGCATCTGGCCATTACCCTTATATTCCAGCACTTGTTTTTGGCCGATTTGGAGAGGCTGATTGGAACCGTTCGCACAGCGATTGTCTATATAATGTCGGGCTTTGCTGGAAATCTAACGAGTGCCATTCTAGTGCCCCATCGTCCAGAGGTATTTAAAGTCTAGAAAAGGGGATTTATAAAGTAATTTAAGGGGGAAATACATATAGAACTGTAATTTCTGTCAGGGTTTTTCGTGATTTTTTTTAAGCAATAAGGAATTGTGCTGGGATTTTGTAACTTGGCATGTTGATTACATTGTTCTTATATCATTTTAACCAATTTTTATTTTGTTTTTATCTTTTAAAATGGAGGCCATAGAAATTTTTTTGTCAGGCTGCTTTTAAAAAAATTACGCCAGGTTCGAATCGTCTACAGGTCGCTGTGCAGATCCGTTTTTTATGAAACCAAGTTTATTTTGTTAAGAAATAATGAAGAAACTGTCTGAACCTAACTTACATAGAATATCTCAAAAACTTTGGTAGTGGCACTTTTTCAAAGCCAAACAGCTATTTTTTTATATTTTTTATAGTTTTTGGCTAACCAAAAATACTTAAACGTACAAATTTCTACATTAAGTAGGTTCAGACAGTGGGCAACTTTATTACAAACATTTCTGTAAAAGCAGCATGATGATCGAGGCAAGAAAAACGTGGTTTCGAGAAAAAAGGCATTTAAAGTAATGAAATATATGTATCTACTGCACAAAGAAGGTGGGTGCCGTCATACTGGTATAAGTTCCAAAATAGGTCGAATTTCTTCATGAAACTTTCCTGACACATTTTTAAAGAGTTAATCTTCCAATTTAAGTAATAAAATCAAATTGAATTTTTATCTGTTCCAAATTAATTAAACTTATAATCCAACAGGTTGGACCCTCTGCATCTCTAAGTGGTGTGGTGGCCTCGCTGATTGCCCTGCTGGTCTGGATGCATTGGAAGTATCTGCACAAGCCCCACATTGCGCTCTTCAAACTGCTGCTCCTGTGCAGCGTATTAGTCGGAATCGGAACACTGCCTTATCAGCTGAACTTCCTGGGATTGCTGGCTGGAGTGATTTGTGGCTGCCTTTTAACCGTGTCCCTAGTGCCATTCACCACCTTCTCGAAATACGGTCGTAAGAAAAAGGTAAAACCTATAGCTGATCCTCTGGCTTAATTCAAAACTAACCCAATTATTTTCAGATAAATCTCATTTGGACCTGCGTTCTGTTTCACCTCGTCGTGTACACCGCTATGATTGTGACCTTTTACATTCACCCCAGCGAATTCCACTCCATTAGCTTTGTAGATATGTTTAGTAATAACAATGGATACGAAAATTTCACCAATACCGATCATCATGGCGTTGATGTGGTCAGCAGCAATACCCGATACTCGCAGACGCAGAACTCCCAATATTATTATCATCATCACTCGGATGACATTATAAGGAAGAGCGTTACGTTTACAGAGAAAGCTCTTGTTTCGGTAGGTTTCAAAAAACCTTCCATTAATTTTACAATTATATTAATATTTTGTTTTCCTTTCAGCACATTTTATATCCCGCTGCGCCGCGGAAAACGAGCGCCCAACAATGGCAGGAAGTAGAGTATAGTCGTTCGTTTAATCACCTTTCAAACTATAGTGATCGAATTAAAAAAAGTATTGGAAATATATCAAAGCTTAAGCAAGTGTTCACTTCACCCATTAGATTCTCAAACAAGAACAACCACTCTAATCTTATGACTGAATTAACATCGGTGCACTCCGAGAATAAACAGAAATATTTAGGTTACATCAATAATACTGAATTTAACGTCCTTTAATATTTTACATATTAATCGAATCAATTCATGACAAAAATAAATTTGACAAGTTTGAGTGCACAAATAGATAACAATTATATGAATAACGCATTAAATGTCTATTTATGTATGTATAATCCGAACTTCAAATGAATAAAGAATAATTAGTATTAAAGGTTTGTTTTGATTTTATAGGGAATATATGGGAAATCTTTTACATTCAAAATAAAACATTTTTAATTCAGTATTTATTTTCAGTTATTCTACTTGAATTTCCTTAAATCATTTCAGGGCTTTTGCTAAGATTTCAAAAATTAAAGAGAATCAGATGTCCTTTCATTCGGCGTAATAATACAAATCGGTTTTAGGTGTATTTAGAAATGCTGTAATTCGCAGAATATACCAATGACTATGTACATAATATACAGTATAAATATTTAGATTAACCAACTGAAGTTTAGAAGAGCTGAAATTGTGTAATTGAATTCACAAATAACATACATATCGTACACTCGAAACTTACAAATATATTCAGAGACAGGGTTTTGAGTTAATAAAGGTTTAGGAGCCAATAATTAAATATACATCATCTCGGCCATTGAGGACATCTTTTTTGGAATATGAACAATGGTGTCGAAGTAGCTGGCCAGCTCACCGATGGTCACATCATCACAGTTCCCGGGGTTCGTGGAATTGTAGCTGGCCTGCTGCGAGCACGTGGATCCCATTAGCGAAACGGCTGAGAGCGATCTCGTGGCGGCGGAGACGGCTAGCGAGTCGCTCTTATGGCTTTGAAGTCCTGAAGGTCCTGGCTCCTCTATGGAACTTTCTGAGCGACGTCCCTTCGATGAGTGCCAGCTATTTCCCAGCGTGCTTCTCCTGGATTCATCGAGCATGGCATTGCACTCGCCGATGACATCGCGAAATGCGCACGAGTAACTCGACTTCATGTCCTCGTTGACCTGGCCAACAATATCACTGGTTTCGTCCTTAGGCTTGCAGGCCACAATGCGTCCGCTGCGCACAGTCCACTTGCCATGCTCGCAGCTGTTCAGGGACCTCAAAATGGGCTGGCGAAAGAGGTTCTTGCGCTTTTGCGAATGCTTCTGCACTCCGTGGGAGCAGCTCAAGGGACTAACAATCTCGAACGATTCTTCTGGAACAAAGGAGTCCTCCTGCTTGCAGTCCTGCAGGCAACTTTCGGACCTGCGACGCGGTCTGCACTTCCAGCGGTGTTGTGATCGTGGCTTGCAGCTCGTCGATGCCTCTGGATTGTCAGACGGATCGAATCCATTAACTGCATCGTAAAAGGGGTTCCGTTCCACAGTCTTGATGGGAGGATGAGTCTGTGTTATTTTCAACTTGTCCAGGTCAGCTGGTAGCTCCTCGGACGCCATGGTGTAGCCAAACCCGTGTATTTGTGGTCTGATATCGGCTATATTGGCCCAGTTGATCTGTGCTCAATGTTATTTAGTGCAGTTGAGCTGCTTAAAAACAACTTTTTCTCCGTTTTTTTCTTCTATTTTTATTGTATGTATGTGTTACATTCACAGAAAAACAGACAAGGTAGCAACACAGATGGCTTCGATTTCGAGGGATGGACTACATTCCAGTTTTGTGGGAAGAGTATTTTTGAAACGATGGAATGGAAAATGTTTATTATGCGTTCATGTAGTTTTAATACAATTTAAAAAATATTGTTGGCTAAAAAAAATATCTTTCAAAATTCTAAAATTTTTAAACCTTAATAATTTATAAATGAACGACCATAGCAACAACTACAATAAGAAAACATTTTCTTGTCGTTACATTTTAATAGCTGAAAATGAATTTCCTTTGATAAAATACATATACAAAATTAAGTTAAAATAATATATTAATTTTATTGGGTTTAGTCTTATTTTTGTAGCAGCTGTTTTTAAAAATCACATTGTCAAAGATTTTTAAAATTAATTTTTTTTTTAATTTGGAAGTGGTTGTGGGAAGTGTAATATTTTTTCCGCTTGTTTTTCATCATGGAGATCATATGGTATGCCAATTAAATAAATATTGATCTTTCTCAAAGTGAAATTGTATGATTTATCTAAAAAAGTGGTTAATTTCGATCGTGCAAGATGCCTGTTAGTTTTCTTGATCAATCATCAATAGAAGCCGAGTTAAGGGCACTGCCGCCTAGTTGATTGTGAGCTATCATAAGGATGTCCTTCTTCTCCTTCGGAAAGCGCAGTTCGCGACCAGCCATACGAAAGGTCTCCAGCTCTCTCTCGGCGAGCACTAGTTCCCTGCGGATAACGCCGGGATTGTCGTGTTCCCTGGCAATCCAATCCAAAGCCATCTGTGACCGCATCTCGTCGTCCAGGCTCCGGTTGGAGTAGTGGGCCACAACCTCCTGCCTGGAGCAGTGGCGTTCGCGCATTGCCTTCAGCGATCCATTCCAGTGAAGCAGTTGAAAGACAGTCATAAGCTCCTGGAACTCCAGCATAGTTCTTCCCTTATTCGCCTCCAGCATGAATCTAAAAAAAAAATTGTTATTAGAAAGTGCGTATGGATGTTTTTTTAGTTTATTAAAAATGTTTCCTAAATAAATGGAGTTTTTGTTATGCCCTCTGTTACGAAAAAATTTTATGGTGAAAAATAGAAGAAATAATATAATGAAAAAATGTACTATATACTCTATTTTTTAAGCATTGATGATCTCACCTGAAAGCTCCTATTCCAGACTCTGTTCCCTCGTTGATCTGCGATGTTCCCTTGAACGAAGTTCGGGCATCCTGAACAGCTTTTTGAATAAACTCGTCGCTGATTCGGCGCGATGGGTGCTCATTGAACACCGAGTTCATCAGCGCAATCTTAGCCGAGCTGCGACGGGCCTCTGCCTTTGTTGGACAGTTCTAAAAAGGACGATAGGTATTACCAGTATAATCTCTTCCACACCCTTTTCTTGCAGATTTATACTAACTTGAAAACTTCCAAAGCAGCTTCCGCCAGGAAGAGTTACGAAACAAATGTATGGCTGGCTATTAGCTGGAATCGATTCGTAAATTACAAGAGCCCCGTTCTTCATTTCGGCTCCACGGGATTGCTTCATTTGCCAAAACTCTTGAAGGGCTTCTACCACATTTACTGAAATACACAAATATGCTTTGTTTATTTGTGTATGTTGAATATTTCATTTAATAATCTCACCTCTATAATCTCTATCCTCGTAAAATCCAGTTACCGTTGGTAAAACCCAAAAAGGTTCTTCGGGGTAAACCATTTTGCAGATTATTCAAGTTATGTTGAACAAAGAATTGTTTTGGGTTTTCTTTAGCTCAAGTATAACAGCATATCATTCAAAGAGGCTGCAAAAATTAGCACATAATTATTTAAGTGTTCCAGAAATATGTAATGTTTATGTATTAATGTAACTTGTTTGACTACTGATTGCCAATTAAAATGTCGCTAATTAATTTCAATCTGGATTTCATCAGACAGGAAATATTATACATTAACAGCATATGTTTACATACATATACAAGAGTTGTATTGTTGCACTGGTGACACTGCCACGTCTTTAAACATATGTACATCCCAACATCCACCGATAATTGCAAGTTTGTCGCCTAAGTCTTTCGATTCGGTGTAGTCAAAAAGTATGTTAAAAATATATATTTTTATACCGTTTGTCGCAATAGAACAAAATTTATACACAAACACAAGTATAAATGTACAATTGCATACATTAAATACGCTCCTTCTTCTTCAAATGTGTATTGTCATTCGTCTGGTTTATACCGCTATGGATTTTTACTTTTCCATTTTGATTTATACATTTATATCACTAATTTTCACTTTTATTTTATTTAAGACAACGGACCACTAAGGTCATCAACGAGACGAGAAACCTTTCTGCAGTAATGTAAAAAAAACTGGATACATTACTGTGTTTCAGTGTTGCCAAGTACTGGCTACCAGAAAAAGGCTAGACCCCACACCGAATTTAGCTTGAAAAGGCTAGATTAACTCTTTGGCTCTAAATCACAATTTCATTTGCATTCGGAGGTGACATAAAAAGAGATTCCTCTTAGTAATAGGAAAGTAATGCGATAATGATCCTGTAAAACATAAAATGCACAGGGACCGAAAATAACTGTTATTGTAAATGTTTCTTACCAAAAAAAATCATGCACTTAGAAGAGTCCTAAAATTTGTTTATATACACCATAACATAAAACTCATAACAGTTACGGTCCCTGAAAATGCATAAATATTTTAGGGTTAGAGAAATGCGGGTAAAATGTATCAATAGCATAAAAAGCATCAATACAAGATTTAACGAGTTCCGCCCAAACAGATTTCCGTATATTATTATTGATTAAATCAAACAATGATTAAAAAACGTATTGAATTTGTAGTCTTCATTCTTCGCAGCAGGATGAGTAAAGAAGGAGCTAGATGCGGATACATACATAAATGATATTATTTAAATTCAAATTATAAATAAACAGTAAAGATTTTATTACTTAATTATATTTAAATCATAGTTTTGAGATACAAGTTTACATCTGTTTAAATAAAATTTTTCCTAAATTAATTCTTGATATAATTATAATGTTTATCTTAGAATACTTGTCTTATTACAATGATAACTACTTTTATTTATATTAATCTAATATACAACCGAATTATTAAACACTTAAAAAAGAATATCAACATTTTCCAAGAAGGGCATTGGCGGAAACAAGTTAAAAACGTATTCGTCCTCTGCAGTTTCAATATTTGGTAGGTCGTATGTGTATGGGAGGTCATTAAAATCGGAATCTAACGGAGGGAGACAAACATTTTCTAAATGATTTTCCAATGTGCGAGGGTCACAATAAAGTTGATCGAACAGGGATTCATAATTAGGTTGGTTATCCGACCAGGATTCCAAGATAGCTAGAATATCACAGGATTGTATTTGATGTTTGATTAGTATCATATTTGGGACTTACATTTGCCGCACTTCTTTAAACATTGCTCGTTTGGAAAGTCCATATAGTCGAACAAATTTACGACTTGGACTTCGCAGTGTAACGTGTAAGCGCCCAAATAGCAACTCGTTGATTTAATTTCTTCTGCCTCCTTGTGTGCAACATTTTCTTTGGGGTTAAGAGCCTTGCGAAGCGATAATTTGGCAATACTGCCCTCTAGTTTCACAGCATTGCTTTTAAATGGGGTTATACCAGGAGTCTGGTGCATCACATTGTCAAGTTTTCCAAGTGGTTTCTTTATTACTGAATTGGTGGAGACTGCACTTTTTATCGGATTTGCCGGCACTGCAATGTTAAATGGTCATTAAATAGCTTAATTCCATAAGAAACTGACTAAATTTAACTTACAATTGACGCCAGTGTTTTCCTTGTTCAAGATGTCTTCCATTTTATAACTCGGGTTTGAGTAAAGTAGAGGTTTTGATTAAATTCTAGCAGTGTGCTGCGGTTCAAAATAATCCCTATGAAATCGAGCGGCGCAATTTTAGAGATGGGAGACTCCGAGTGCCTTATCAATAAATTGCCATGTATCTGAAACGATGGAAGAGGAACATTTGAATTTTGAATATTTTCAAATAATAAGGAACATATGAAAATATATAATAAAGAATAATTAAAACTCATTAAATACCTATTTTAATACATTTTAAACCGGACTAGCCAATAATTAAATAAAAAGTATAACATATTTAATTTCTAGGTTTTTAAGTATGGTTTTAAAAATTATTTAAAAAATTGACATTGACATATTGTAACATGAAAAATAAAATACAAATTCAATTTCAGACGTTCCTAAAATATTTCGCTCAGCACCATACGCATTCCTTATCGGCACTCAAACGCGTTAGGCGTTTCTCAAGAGGCGTTTTCGCGATTTCAAACTGGGCCCATTAAAGCAGCCTTTATAACAAAATTGCTTTGAGTGAATATAAAACTTGGAGATTTTCTGCCGGAAAAATTTCAGTAGACTCACAAGTTTTCCAACGCCAAAAATAGGGCAGCATTAAATAAATATACAATAATTCACTTATCACTTGATTGCAACCGACACAACGTTTCAAAGGCTTCGCTATGGCGTCACATCAGTATCACCAAATTGCGAACTTGCTGGAAAAAGTATGTATAGAATTTTATTTTTGCAATCTAAAGAAACTATAATGGAGCCTTGGCCCGCTGCAGATGACGTCGACGGACAAGGATTTCCGTTTCATGGCGACAAACGATCTGATGACGGAGCTGCAGAAGGATAGCATTATTCTGGACGATGAGTCGGAGAAAAAGGTGGTGCGAATGGTGCTCAAACTGCTGGAGGACAAGAACGGCGAGGTGCAGAACTTGGCGGTCAAGTGCCTGGGTCCGCTGGTCAACAAGGTGAAGGAGATCCAGGTGGAGACCATCGTGGACTCGCTGTGCGCCAACATGATGTCCAACACGGAGCAGCTGCGCGACATATCGAGCATTGGCCTGAAGACAGTGATTGCCGAGCTGCCGCAGTCCTCCAACTCCTTGGCCCCGAATGTCTGCCAAAGGATCACCGGCAAGCTGAGCACGGCCATCGAAAAGGTGGGTGCTTCTCCAGTCTTATATGTTCCTAGTTAATAGCCTAATCCCTTTCAGGAGGACGTCTCTGTGAAACTGGAGTCGCTCGACATTCTGGCCGATTTGCTTTCCCGCTTCGGCGAGTTCCTGGTCCCCTTCCACAGCACCATCCTGAAGGCCCTGATGCCCCAGTTGGCCTCCTCGCGCCAGGCTGTCCGCAAGCGCACCATCGTGGCCCTGTCTTTCCTGCTCATCCAGGCCAACAGCAACGCCTACAATGGTGTCATCGACCATTTGCTCGATGGTCTCGAGAACCCACCGAATCCTGCTGCCATTCGAACATACATTCAGTGCTTGGCTTCTATATGGTAAGATCTGATGGGTAGTATAGAGACTGATTACTTGCCCACTGCCTTTGCTCTTGTTCATGGGCTTAAAAGATCACTGCTGCTCAAAATCATTGAGTAAGGTCAGTGATTTACAGGTCAACAAGTGGCCAAAGGGAGAAACTAAACTTAATATCTCTATACTTTAAAAATACTTGAATATTTCTATACTTTAATAATACTTTAATATCTCTATACTTATAAAACCCTTTGCTCTTCAGTCGACAGGCTGGCCACCGGCTCTGCAACCATATTGATCGGTCAATGCTCTTGCTGAGCCAGTACAGCCAGCGAGATGACGATGAGTTGCGTGAGTTTTGTCTGCAGGCCTGCGAAGCATTCGTTATGCGTTGCCCCGATGCCATAAATCCGCACATTCCCATGGTAAGTTCGCAGTAGGAGTTTAAAGCATACATTCCCTTAGCTATCCTTTTTTTTAGATCCTGGAGCTGTGCCTCAACTATATCACCTACGATCCGAACTACAACTACGAGACCGATGATGGCGACACGGGCAACGCCATGGACACAGAGGACGACGAGTATGTGGACAGCGAGGAGTACAGTGACGACGATGACATGAGCTGGAAGGTTCGTCGTGCTGCCGCCAAGTGCTTGGAGGTTTTGATCTCCACGCGTCAGGAGCTCATCGAGGACTTCTATCGCAGCTTGAGTCCGGCTTTGATAGCTCGCTTCAAGGAGCGCGAGGAGAACGTAAAGTCGGATATTTTCCACGCCTATGTGGCGCTGCTGAAGAACACTCGCCTCAGCGACGACGTGGCCAACGATCCCGACTCCATGGATCAGGTTTCGGGGCCGACGTCGCTGCTAATTGAACAGCTACCGCTTATCGTGAAGGCCATACAGCCGTTGATGCGGGAGAAATCGATGAAAACGCGTCAAGATTGCTTCCTCTTGCTGCGTGAGCTGCTGAACTCGCTGCCGGGCGCTTTGGGACCCTATTTGGAGAGCATTGTGCCGGGCATCAGCTATTCGCTGAACGACAAGAGTTCGACGAGCAACATGAAGATCGAATCGCTGGGATTCCTCTACTCCCTGCTCCAGGGACATCCGCCGCATGCATTTCACCCACATATTCCATCGCTGGTGCCCCTGGTGGTGACTTCTGTGTTCGATCCGTTCTATAAGATTGCCACGGAGGCGCTCTTGGTGCTGCAACAGTTGGTGAAGGTGATTCGCCCACTGGAGGCGAATGCCGCCAAGTCCGACTTCGATGCACCCTCCTTTGTGGGTCAGGTTTACTCGTGCACCCTGCAGAAACTTAAGGTCACGGATGTCGACCAGGAGGTGAAGGAGCGAGCCATCGCCTGCATGGGCCAGATCATCGCCAACATGGGCGACATGCTGCAGAACGAGCTGGCGGTCTGCCTGCCCATCTTTATGGAGCGCCTAAAGAACGAAGTAACCCGGCTGAGCAGCGTAAAAGCCCTGACCCTCATCGCAGCCTCATCGCTGCGCATCGATCTTACTCCCATCCTGCACGACGTGCTACCCGCTTTGGGCACTTTCCTGCGCAAGAACCACCGCGCTTTGAAGTTGCACTCCCTCGATCTGATCAACAAGATCGTCATCAACTATTCGAGCAACTTCGAGGCGAACCTGTTGCAGACAGCCATCGTTGAGATTCCGCCGCTCATCTCCGATTCCGATTTGCATGTCGCTCAGTACTCATTGACCCTGTTGAGTACCGTGGCACGCAGGCAGCCGCAAGCTCTGGTCGGCATTCACGAGCAGTTCCTGCGATCTGTGCTCATTCTAGTTCGATCTCCGCTATTGCAGGTAACAAAAATCAAGAAGAAAGGAAGCCAGCTTTGGCCAACCGAAGCTTATTTACCCTTGCACATCATTCCTATTAGTTAACAAAATGTTAGCAAAAATGTTCAATTTTCTATTATTTCTCATTCATTTTCCGATCGTTCCTATGGCAGCTATATGATATAGTAGTTCAATTTTGATAAAATTAAAACCTAAATTCGAAAATATTTAAAAAGAGTCATGTCCTAGAGTAGAAAAGAATACAACAAAAACCAACGAAGCAATAATTTTTTTTTTCCTATTAATTTGCATTTTATTTTCCGATCTATTTTTTTTTAAATTTTATTTGAAATTCATAAATATTTAAAAGAAAAACATTCCCATTCCATTAATATTTCAAAAAACACCAAAGCTAGATTTTTTTTCCGATCTTCCTATGTGAGCTATAAGATATAGTTGTCCGATCCGGCCGGTTCCGACTTATATACTACCTGCAATAGAAAGAAGACTTTTGGAAAAATTTCAAGGCGATAGTTTTAAAACTGAGAGACTAGTTTGCGTAGAAATGGACAGACAGACGGACATGGCTCGTCTAGTGATGCTGACCAAGAATATATATATTTTATAGGGTGACTGAAATCATAATACCCTCTGCAAGGGTATAATTATCAATAATTACTAACTGAAAATGTAATGACTGATTTTCTTTCAGGGATCTGCCTTGAACTGCACTTTGGAGCTGTTCCAGGCTTTGGTGCAAACACAGCTGACCGGCCTGGACTATCATTCGCTGGTTTCGAAGCTAATGGCACCAGTTTTGGCCGGCAATGGCGATGCCAACTCGCGGGCCACAGCCGGTGCTCCCAGTGAGGTGGTGCAGCTGCATAAGCAGGCCTATCACTCGTCGGCCAAGTGCATTGCAGCTTTAACTCAGCAGTGTCCCCAGGTGGCGACCCCATTGGCTACAAAGCTAATCACCGATCTGCAGAAACGCAACGATACGGAGATTATTTTCTGTTTGCTCACCATCGGCGAGATTGGCAGGCACTTCGATCTGAGCACGATACAGGTGCTGCCGCAGACCATTATCGAGTGTTTTGGCGCCACCTCGGAGGATGTGAAGGCGGCCGCTTCGCATGCACTCGGCGCAGTGTCCGTGGGCAGCCTGCAAACATACCTCCCTCTCATTCTCAATGAGATCGAGGTGCAGCCGAAGCGACAGTACTTGTTGTTGCATTCGCTGAAGGAGGTCATTTCATCACTTTCCGTGTCGCCCAGCGGACTTGCTCAGCTGTTGCCATCGGTGCCATCGATTTGGAGCCAGCTCTTCAAACACTGCGAGTGCTCGGAGGAGGGATCTCGCAACGTGGTGGCCGAGTGCCTGGGCAAACTGGTGCTGGTTAATCCCGACGAGCTGCTGCCGCAACTGCAGCAGGCCTTGCGTTCTGAGAGTGCCACCATGCGCACAGTGGTGGTCTCCTCGGTGAAGTTCACCATCTCGGATCAGCCGCAACCCATTGATGTGCTGCTCAAGCAGAACATTGGCGAGTTCCTCTTCGCCCTAAGAGATCCGGAGCCGCAGGTGCGTCGCGTTGCCCTCGTGGCCTTCAACTCGGCGGTGCACAATAAACCCAGCCTGGTGCGCGACTTGCTGCCAACCCTCTTGCCTTGGCTCTACTCCGAGACGAAGGTGAAGAGCGAGCTCATCAGGGAGGTGGAGATGGGTCCCTTCAAGCACACCGTCGACGACGGTCTCGACATTCGCAAGGCGGCATTTGAGTGCATGTACACACTGCTCGAGCAAGGCTTGGATCGTGTGGATGTCATGCAGTTCCTGGACCATGTTCAGGCTGGTCTCTGTGACCACTACGACATCAAGATGCTGACGTACCTGATGACGGCGCGTCTGGCCATCTTGTGTCCCGATAAGGTCCTTCTAAGTGAGTATTTAAGTCCTGCTAGTTGAGGGCTCTTATTTACCTATCATTTCCAGGACTTGATCAATTTATACAGCAACTACGTGATACGTGCACCCACAAAGTGAAGGCCAATTCTGTGAAACAGGAGTACGAAAAGCAGGACGAACTTAAGCGTTCAGCCCTTCGTGCAGTGTCTGCACTTTCGCAAATACCCAAAGCAAGTGAGTTTGTGGCGCCTTAAAATTATAATTGGATTTAAACTAACCAGCATTTCTATACCGTCAGATAAAAATCAGCAGTTAGTGGATTTCCTCAAGTCGATCAAGGAAACACCAGAGTTAAACAAGACCTACGAGTACATACAGAAGGATTCCATCACCGGTAGCTCAGATATTATCGTAATGGATCAAAGCTAAAAGGGAAACCTGGTTTCTAATTCCTTTACTTAATTAAGAATATGCGTGTGCGCACAAACAAGTATCTCTTTTCTGATATAGCTTTTAGATTTTCTAATAAGAAATAAATGCAGATCGACTTGAAACGTTTATTTATAAAACCATGCATCTAGAACCAAGGAAATACTATGCAGTTTACCAAGAATTTATTTCGCATTTATAATGGTTTAATAAGAGAGCCCTGCATGAATGGATTCAATGAATTTTAAATTTGTTGTTTTATATGAATGAATTAATTAGAATTTTGAGTTTAATAGAATTGAATGAATTTGAATTTTGAGTTTAATAGAATTGAATGAATGAATGGCATGAATTCCGAAATAATTCAAAAGACAATTTCTTTTGAAGAAGAAAAAGGGGCCATAATTTTGCGATTAAATCTGCATGAATTTTATTTTCTAAGCAGTTAACATTGACTTGTTAAAAATTTTGCACTTTTTGTTCTCAAAAGGAAGGACAAAAAAAATGTGTCGTGCTAAAAATTCATAAAAATCATTTATCAAAACATATATTTATAAAATCATGCATCGAGAACCAGGGAAATACTTTACTGTGCAGCTTACCAAGAATTTATTTCGCATTTTTAATAGTTATATAATGAGTTTTTAAATTCAAACTATCTCCAACAGATAATAATTGAATTATTCCCCTTATAAAACAGACTAGCTCTCAAAAAAAGGCAGATAATGATATCGACAATTCCAGATCATCTTCTTTATTTTAAGGGGGCAAAGGTTACATAACGGCTTGGAACAACAATTATGCAAGGCGATTGCTGTTTGAGAAAAAAACTCGACTTTGTATTATTTGGAAAGTGTACATTCTGTAGAAAATAATCAAATTGATTTAAAGTTAGAATTGAATTTTGTTTTATACACGATAAAGAATTTTATGCCGCCTGCTTGCTTCTCTTCTTCTCGGACTCCTCGGGCTCGCTTTTGCCGGAGGTGATGCCGCCATCCGATGCCGGGCCAGTTTCGGAGACCGTCTCCGGCGGATGCTCGAGGACGTGGTCGATGATGCCCAGCACCTTGGCCTCCTCGGGGGTCATGAAGTGGTCGCGCTCCATGCGGCCGCACATCTCCTCGTACGAGTTCTTGGCGTGCTTCACATAGATTTTGGTGAGTTGGCGCTTGATCTTGATGATTTCCTCGGCGTGTATCAGGATGTCGGTGGCTTGACCCTGGAAGAGATTACCTTATAAACTATACTTTAAGACTGGAATTTAACCTACTTGTGCGCCACCCGAGGGCTGGTGTATCATGATCCGGGCGTTGGGCAGGGAGTAGCGCATTCCCGGAGCGCCGGCCGCCAGCAGGAGGGATCCCATCGAGCAGGCCTGGCCCACGCACCACGTCGCTATCGGTGGCTTGACGTACTGCATCGTGTCGTAGATGGCCAGGCCCGCTGTTACCACGCCGCCGGGCGAGTTGATGTACAGATGGATCGGCTTGTTCACATTCTCCGACTGCAGGAACAGCAGTTGCGCCACCACGGTGGAGCTGATGTCGTCGGTTATGTTGCCCATCAGGCAGATTATCCGCTCCTTCAGCAGGCGCGAGAATATATCGTAGGCCCGTTCACCGCGGCCAGTTTGCTCGACCACCATGGGAATCAGGTTGATATTGCGAACCAAATTCGCCCGGCCGCCACATTTCACCTGCAAATCGGTGAATGGGGGATTATTATTACCCCTGCTACCTTGCGGCGCACTAAAAACTTACTGTATTAATTTGTAATAAGCGGCTAACAGCGGTTTTTAGCATGATCCTGGTTTTGTTTTGACGCAAATCAACCGGATTCGCAATGTTATGCAAAACAGCTGTTCTAAAGGCTAAGACAACACAGTTTTAATCATATCTGACACAAATGAAAAGAAACACTGATGTCCGCCTGGCATTTGTGACAAAGGTTTTATTTCGGATTTTCGGGTGTTTTGGATTTATTTGTTTTGGTGTGTAAAAAGCTTATACTGTTGTTTTATTCGGCAAAAGCCTATTGACGCCGTCCGCTCTTCTGAAACAGCGACGAAATTTCGCAACAGCGACCTTTTTCATGTGCTAGAAGGAGACAACAAGTGTGAGTTAATATACCAAATATATGTACGGTATTTAGTATTTTTTAGGTATTTGGATAATTTAAAATAACAATTGTTGAATTTAAAAAATTAATAAATGCCAATTCGCTTACCAGTGGACATAAATGGAATGTTAGATATATTTTAAAAAAATGCACAGTTTATAAATAGTTCTCAAAATCGATTTGAAACTTGGTATATTTTCATAAATTTAAAAATTGTTTTAAATTATTTTTAGATTTGGATTTATTAGGGCGTTTAATACTTCGGTCTCCCAAACAAAAGTTTTCGTTTTTTGATTACTAAGCATCCCGGACGAAAAATGCATAGTTTGGTGATTTAGTTTGTATATTGACAGTATCTGAACGGTAGCCATTCGACAGCTATGTGGAAATTATTTATTTTTATATGTTGTATAAATTATCAGATTGTAACATCCAGTTTAAGCGAAGCGAATTCTACAACTTTCGATTACAAAAGCGAATTCGAAAAGTTTAAGGTAGGAATCAATGTGTCTTAAGCCTGATAAAAACCTAAATATCTTTATTTTCAGAATAATAATAATCGTAAATATCTTCGCAACAATGATGAAATGCGCAGCTTCAAGGCATTTGAAGAAAACTATAATTTTATTGAGGAACATAACCAACATTACCAGGAAGGACAAAAGAGCTTCAGATTAAAACCAAATATTTTCGCTGACATGGTATTTATTAGTTAATATTTATAAAATATGGTTTGAATAAGCTTTTTAATTCTTTTCATATATTTTTTACTTTGTATCCAGAGTACAGATGGCTACCTAAAGGGATATTTGCGACTCCTAAAAAGCAATGTTGAAGAAAGTGCGGATAATATTGCAGAAATTGTTGGTTCTCCTCTAATGACAAACGTACCCGAAAGTTTGGATTGGAGAAGCAAGGGATTTATTACTCCTTCATATAATCAACAAACATGCGGCTCCTGTTATGCCTTTTCCATTGCGGAGAGTATCGAAGGACAGGTTTTCAAACGTACCGGAAAGGTATTGAGTTTGAGTGAGCAACAAATCGTGGATTGTAGTGTTTCACATGGGAATCAAGGCTGTGTGGGAGGATCTCTGCGAAATACATTGATCTATTTGCAGAGCACTGGTGGCATAATGAGAGCAGACGATTATAAATATGTTGCAAAGGTAATTGGTTACATATATTTAAAAAAAGTTTTTGTATACATTATTGTAATTCTTTATATCATACTTTTAATGTTAATTATTTTTTCGTAGAAGGGAAAATGCCAGTTTGTTCCGGACCTATCTGTAGTCAATGTAACATCTTGGGCTATACTTCCGGTACACGATGAACAAGCTATTCAAGCAGCAGTTACGCATATTGGACCTGTAGCGATATCTATAAACGCAACACCAAAAACCTTTCAGCTCTATAGGTAGGTAGTTACTAGTAGTTAATATTTTTTTTTATTTTAAATTCATTTAATTGTTGTTTTAGCGACGGTATTTACGATGATGCTTCTTGTTCGTCAGCTTCTGTGAATCATGCTATGTTGGTCATTGGTTTTGGAAAAGACTATTGGATATTAAAAAATTGGTGGGGCGCACGTTGGGGCGAATCAGGCTTTATGAGAATTCGAAAAGGAGTCAATATGTGCGGAATAGCCAATTATGCTGCTTATGCTATAGTGTAAGCTATTAGTTTATTTGTTTCTAAATCACTTTCAATCTAAAAAATCGAATCATATTTAAAAAATATCACACGAATTTTGGTACCACAAAAGTTTTGAAAGATGGCAGAAAAAAAGCCATTAAGGGTTAAAAAAAAACATTTCAAAACTTTTTAAAATCAATATAAAAAGTCGATGTTGTAAATAAATTTGCTTGTATCCAAGAATTAATTTTAATTACAAAATTTGAAAGCCATTTAACGACTTGAGGTTCTGATAATATTAACTAAAATACATTTTTAAATGTCTCAATTAATATAAACTCATTTTATCATTTAAACTCTGAAGTTCGCCCCGGAAATCTCAATTTGGTAATATTTGTATTACTTCATCCATATTCATCGACATGTTCATATACATTTAACATTAAATTGTTATGCAATCTGTTTTTAAATAGGGCAGTAATAGTCTTTTATTTCCATTATCTTCATCTCATTAGATGTGTTTAAGAGATGTGGCAAAGATAACAGCTTCCTATTAAATACATATTAACCCAAAGTGAACAACGTTGATAAATTGTATGAATTTACACTGCAAAACAAAATTTGGGCTAGATAGGCTGTGGGCACATTCTATACTTGCTCTAAGTTGGATCCTTGTACAAACACTTATCACTTTTGTTGCCCAGTGTCATTAGCACAAAGTTAAAGTAATGAATATTCAGGGCGTGGCAAAATGCCATCCCAAATGCTTATTTTATAGCTGTGGACCCGCCCCCAATCAATAAAACAGGTCCCCATACGACAACTTTGGGAAATAAAACTAAAGCCCCGGCGGTGGATTTACATGTTAAGCACACGGAATTTAAAAGTATTTATGAAGTTGCAACAGCTTAAATCCTTTGATTAAGTCCTTCAGCGAAGGCGAAACTCCTCCCACATTGAATCATTTATCGCAATTATAATGTGTTTCATTGCCGCTTAATGGATAAATTGTATTCCATAATGGCTATAACCAATAATAGGAAAGTAAGGTGGAATCGCTCAGCGTGCAACCACTTTGGAATTACGGCGCTGCCTCTGTAGACCAATGAGAGCAATTTAAAGGACCGTAGGCAGGACTTCACTTAACTTTACAAGCCCGGCCGATTCGGGGGTGGATTTTTTAAGGACTCGAGAGAGAGAGCGAAACCGAAAAAGCAGAGCAAAGTGTGTGAACAAGGATAAAAATGTTAATTGAGTAAAGTCAAGATGTTGAACTAGTTATATTTGCACATTATAACAGGCAGTCGATGGCTTCTCGTCTATTTTATTATACGAAAAAATAACAAATAAAACCTCTACCCATTTTTATACGCTGCTCTCTCGCTTAATTTAACCAGAAGAATTCAATAAGGATAAGCCGAATGACATGCGCAGCAATAAAGAGCAAGTGAGGTGATTAGGCACGCCGAATGCCATTGGTGTTGACTATAAAATAGTCGGCAACTTAGTTTCGTTACAGCAACTTATGCTCGAACGCATAAAAACTGCGGCACTCGTTTATTTACCAAAAAGCATGGAGCAGTTGGCACAGTTTGTAACAAAATCCTTTGAATTCAACCTAACTAATAACAGTGTTCACGCCTTATTCAATTCAATGACGGGCGCGCGAATTAAAAAGCACGCGGAAGTGAAAAACTCCATATTCATAAACTCCATTAGTTCCGGCGGCAGTTACGCCGACACTTGCGCGAGTGGTGAAGAATCCGTGGATATAGATATAACCGACCTATCCGTTTCGGAGAGCAATACGATTCTCGCGGCCGATCCGGAACCAACAGAAGAATTGGAGCCCCATCCCGAGGAGACTGCGGAAACGTACAGCTTGAGCCCAAGTTTTCGCAAGGTAGTGGAGGCCAAGCCCAAGAACTGGCTAATTTCGGAAGATTTGGATGTGGACTCCCAGCCGGAAGGTAACGTCAAGTACTGGATGTGATGCACGAGTTTTCTAATCCGGATATTAGCTTTAAATCTCTTCCGTCGGAAATTTTGACTTTAATACGCATTTACCGTGGGTATTTCCAAAGATCTTGGAAAATCTTTAATCGACCACAGTTCTAGATCAAAAACTAACAAAGCAAAGCGATAATATGATATGTTCATGTAATTTATTTTATAAAATTACCTTTGTTTCGTTCCAAAAAGGTTTTTTATTTGCATATAAAAGAAATTAATTTATGAATTAAATAAATTTTTATGAAAGATGGTCGGGTAACAGAAATACAATTTTTAACATTACTTGCGTTATTTTGAAAATGCAAAATTATTTTATTTTTGCAAAAGTTAAAATCTTAAATCTTGCATTTTACTATAACTAGTGAAATAAGCCCTCGATGACTGAAATCCATTTACCAGAACCCAAAATAAGTAACAAAAAGGAACTTAAGCCGTAAACCTAGAATAATAAACAAAATATTTCAGTTCTATAAAAAATCGAATATACTTAATCTGCAGAGTACCGAATCTTAAACCCTGCAGTACGTTTTAGATAAAATTTTGTGTACTAGTGTAATTGTCACTCACTTAGTTAATTGCTCTCCCCATATTAAACACATAATCGTACATAATAATATTAATAGAGACTTTAGTTGTTCGACTCACTATTTTGTGAAACATGGTGCTATTCCAATTGTCATGTCTGGCGCTCCTGGTCGTGTTTTCACTTAGATCTGGTGTGAGGATAAAAGAGATCGTGAATAGAAAGCACCGGTTAATCAAATGCATTCTTAGGTCCACGGTGGATTCGAGTTCACCAACGTAAACTGTTCGTCCTTGGACAAGGAATTTATGGAGATCGAAGCATGCTTTCTGAAATCAAAAAATAGGACCTACAAATATTTGACCGTTAGGACTAAAATTCACCAGTTGCCGTTTAATAAATATTCGGTACACTATATTTTAAAATTTAAAAGCGTTTCCGTGAGTTAGTGTTAATATTTTGTAGGTAAGGATCGAGACGTTAAAAAGGTTAAATGGCTACAAACCATTTCTCTACAACTTCTCGGCCGATGCCTGTCAGTTTCTAAATGGAAAACGTAATGTGCTGCTTAGATTCTTTTACGAACTATTTTCCCCCTACTCCAACTTAAACCACTCCTGTCCCTATAATGTAAGTAACCTTAGTCTTGGTACTTATTTAATAAAATAATCGAATACTTGATTGCAGCACGATATATTCGTGGAAAAGTTGCCCATAAGCTTCTTGAATCATCAGGTAACAGCTATTCTTCCAGTTCCGGAAGGAGATTACCTACACTCAAAATAAATTTAACCCTAAATTTTAGAAAATCGCCATTAAAATTTCTTTTTTCTAAATACAAGAAAGTTATTTCTAAATCTAAGGAAATTTTTCTTAAGTCAAGAAAGTTTTCCTTAAATCCAGGAAGTTTTTCTTAAATGTAGAAAATGGTTACCATGAACTAAAATCACCCTAAAATCTAGAAAAAATGCCCTTAAAATTAGAAATTATTTTCTGAAAAATAGAAAGGCAAACGAAAATAATAAAATATATTGGCAACACCTTTTCTAAAAATGAGTGCCCTAACCCTAAAATTAAGCTAACCCTAAGTAATAGAAACATTTCCTAAAAAGTAGAAAGTTTTTCTAAAAAATAGAAATAGTTGTTTTCACATGCTCTGGCACACCAAAATGTTCAATGCCAGAACTTGTCAGCTGCCGGCCAGCTGTACTCGTGGCGCAGACCGTTAAAGCACTTGGTTAGCAATCGAATCGACGCGGGTTCGAGTCCCAGAGCAAAATTTTTAAACTTTTTTTTTTAATGTTATTTTATTTTTTTTAATTTATTTTATTTTATTTTTATTTATTTTTTTACTTTTTTTTATTCCTTTTTTTATTGATGGCAAGCAGTAAACTAAAAATAATTAGGTTTATATTCAGTTATTTACTATATACTACACATCATATAAATTGCGTTAGCATAAATATATACATATGTATATACGTATGTAAATAAGTAAAACGCGAATGGTCAAAATTATGCAATTAGTATTCAAATGTGTTGTCCGCTTCACCCTTTACATACATTGCTCGGTTTGCCACAGCAATTTTAAGTGCTACAATGGCCCAGTATGTAGGCCATTCGCTCCTCGCGCGGGAGACCCGGGTTCGATTCTCACGACGGACAAGTAAAAAATTGTAAGTTTTTTTCATGAACATAAAATATTAACTAATCATAATTTCTACATTCCCAATCTTCCGCAGTCCCGTAGTCCACATTTACAACCACATTTGGCTTTGGTTAGATAAGAAATCCAAGCGCAAATACATAATAATAAATACATGACCTTTAACATTCACAATATACAAGACACACAACGCCTGCATATGTATATAGGGAGGAGTACATAATATAAACGTATATACAAAAAAAAATCATGATTGAACATGTTTTTTTGTTTTGTTTTTAATTTCTAATTTTTAGGAAAATTTCCTACTTTTTAGAAATTTTTGCCCTTAAATTTAGTAAAATTACCCTAAAATTTAGAAATATGACGTCAAAAAAAATCAAAAATATAGAAAAATTTGACCCTAAAATTTAGGGCGAGCTTGTCTTGAAGACAAAAGTAGGGCGATTTCCTTGACTTTAGGGTTAATTTTATTTTGAGTGTAGTACATTCTGTTCACACGATCAGTGGGAAGGCACGCCTGGATCTTAAAGTTTTTGTAAGGATTTACTAAATAATTACCTGACTGATGGTTATAGTGTTTTTTCATTCAAGTTCAAATGTGTTTTTTGCGCACTAGTTAGTCGCATTAAAGCTATACTTTTTAGAGTCTACAATAAAGCAATGGCTTTTATTTGAATTTTAATAGCAAACAATTTATGGGATGACTTAACTCAATAATAGGTTTTTATAATAAATGATTGATATATTTGAAAGCTATTTTTTGAAACATCGTGATATCCCTGCAGGAAAAATGCGAACTAGTCTGAAAAACAACTAGTTATACAACTAATATAAAGCAACCGGAATTTGTCTGAATGCATTTGGACTACACAGGGTCTAGAAAATTTGAGCTAGTCGAAAAAATGATTAATACAAAACTAGTAAAAATAAACTTGTCTCGGACTAGTACCTTTCTGACAAAAAAAACCTTAAAAATATTTAACTAGTAGAACAAATACATGTTAGGGTCTAGTTAAAAAGGCAACTGGAATTTAACTAGTTGCAAATGAAACACATATGATCCAAAAATATAGCCTAGAGTGTAAATGTCTTGGGAAATTTAGCACTAAACAAATCAAACACTCGAGGTCCTTGGTTCAATCCCCAGTCTCTGTACATTTTTTTTTTGTTTTTTGTTTGCTAGGTGATGCTTTAGTTTTATTTTAAACTTTGTTTAATCTGTCCGAGGCAATATATGTGAAAAATCACTGTTTATGAATTACGTCACACTAAAATTCATAAACCTTGTTAGGGCATTAGAAAATGTGATGCCCGTATGGCTCAATCAGTTAGTGTGTCTACAAATCCAAAGGTCCCGGGCTCAAGTCCTAGAGAGGGCGACTTACCTCAAAAAAAGTAAGTTTGTTTGAATTCCATTTAATTATCATTTACTGTATTTGATTACATAATAATTATCAGAAATTCTCTAAGGACCGCGCCTATTAATTGGATACTAAATAAGAAGAGCGTCAAGTTAGGCATCGTCAAGTACTAGTGAAATCCAATCACTTGATGGTTTACAGATTAATTTTTAGTTTTTTCGTGAAAATATTTTTTTTAGTGTAGTTTAACAGCTGTAACCATAAATTGGTTAACAGTCACTAGTGCAAAACTATTAGCAAATGGACTAGTTGTTTCCGACGACAAGCATATGAAAAATGGACCACTTCGTTACAAGGAAATGGACATAACTTGAACTAGTTAACCTTCTTGACCCAACTAGTATTTTAATAGTCCAAAACTGATTCCGTTTCCTGCAGGGTATTAACATTAGTTTACACGAAAAATTAGTTTTAGACAGAATTGGGATTAGTCATTTTTAGCGACACTTTGTGGTTACAAAATGAATCCATAAAGGTAAAAAATAATTCTGAACATACTAAAAATATAATGTTTGGCTTAATAAATATATTAATAAATTAAACAAAATTCGAACATAAAAAAAAAGTTTTTGTGATTTAAACGATTTATAATTGAACCTTAGCATTAGACTTAATTGCGTTGCGTTTATATATAATTCAAACTGGTAGAGCAAATTGTAGTACAGTTCGCCTTTTACTTGGACATGGTCGTGTTTAAATTTTCATGTCTGGTCCTCCTGATCGTGATATCACTGGGATTTCGTGTAAGAAAAAATGTTTCGGCGATATGTAAATGAGAATAGAAAGCACTTAACTAAATGCTTTCTTTAGGTCGACGGCGGTTTTGAGTTTACCAACATTATCTGCTCGTCCTTGGACAATGAGTTTATGGATTTCGAAGCATGCTTTTTGAAATCAATAAATCGAACCTATAAATTCTTGACAATAAGGACTAGACTTCACCAGTTGCCGATTAATGATATTTCGGTAGATTAATTTTTTAATTTTCGGAAGCGCCCCTGTGAATAAGGAGTAATATTTTGTAGATAAGGTTCGAGACCTTACAGCGGATGAATGGGTACAAACCGTTTCTTTTTAACTTTACGACCGATGCCTGCCAGTACCTGAAAGGAAAACGTAGTCCTTTGCTTCAGTTCTTTTTCGAACTATTTCGTCCCTACTCCAACATGAACCATTCTTGTCCTTACAATGTAAGTGAAACCTACTCTTCCCTTATAAACTTTAATAACCTAGTTATTGCAGCACGATATAATCGTAGAAAAGCTGCCTATTAACTTCCTAAATCACCAGTTAACAGCTGTTCTTCCAGTTCCGGAAGGGCACTATCTTGCACATTCTGTTTACACGATCGGTGGTAAAGAACGCCTGGATCTTAAAGTTTTTGTAAAAATATACTAGAAAATTATTTAATGTATAAAAACAAGGGTTTTCGTGTTTTAGCCTTTACATTTTTGAAATTAATATTTGCATTTTAGTAGCAAGCATTTTCTTGAATGACTCAACTTAATAATTGCTTTTGATAATAAATGATTAATTCTTTCAAAAGCTATCGTTTATAATTTTTAGTAGTGCAGTAAAATTTGGGGTTCAAAAAAGGCTAAAACCAAATCAACCAATTTTTAATACTTTCCGTTTTACGAAACTTGGCCAAATTAAATTGAACAGTAAAGGCGGTCTAAAAATAAATGTTTAAAGCAAATCTAAAAAAGTGATTGAAGTGAAACACTAATTATATAATCGTTAGAGTTAATTGCCCAGTGTCTATATATAAATCGAAATGAATAGCCATTAGTTTGCAGTTCACTTTTTACTTAGCCATGGTGGAGTTCAAATTGTCATATGTGGTCCTCTTGATCGTGATTTTTGGTGGATTTGGTGTGAGGACATAAGAACCCGTGAATGAGAAATAGAAATCACCGGCTAAAAGAATACTCTCTTTAGGTCAACGGCGGATTCCAGTTTACCAACATAATCTGTTCGTCCTTGGACAAGGAGTATATGGATGTCGAGGCCTGCTATTTGAAATCAATAAATCGAACCTTCAAATATATGACCCTAAGGACTAAAATTCATCAGTTGCCGTTAAATGACCTTTCGGTACATCATTTTTTTTTAACAATCTGAAGCGTTTCCATGAGTTTGTGTTAATATTTTGTAGGTAAGTGTAGAGACGTTAAAAAGGTTGAATGGCTATAAGCCGTTCCTTTTTAACTTTACGACCGATGTCTGTCAGTACTTGAAGGGAAAACGTAATCCTTTGCATAAATTCTGGTACGGAATATTTGCCGCCTACTCCAACTTGAACCATTCTTGTCCTTACTATGTAAGTTCTTACTACCACTATTCCTTAATTTTGTATATTAACCTAGATATTGCAGCACGATTTGTTCGTAGAAAAGCTGCCTATCAGTTTCTTGAATCATCAGTTAACAGCTGTTCTTCCAGTTCCGGAAGGAGATTATGTAGTACATTCTGTTTACGCCACCCGTGGTAAAGCACGCCTGGATCTTAAAGTTTTTGTAAACATTTACTAAAATTGCTAAATTAGCTAAAAGTTAAAAAAACCTCTCTCTTTTATATTTCTCTGTGCCAATGTATATATTTTGGAGGCCTATGAGGTTTGTGTATCTGAAACTTTCATCAAAGTGAATCATCCACTCAAAAAACCATCAATTTACTGCTTGAGTAAATAAACCCAATCATCTGAGCATTTTAAATTAGTTCATATGTTCATAATGGCATCCTTTTACTCAAAAAAGATTTGTCATTTACAAATTTTGGAAATTATTGTATAAAATGTTCTATTATTAAGTTTACAAATCGAAATTGACAGATCAGAGGGTTACCCTCTGTTTAGGCCAATTTTAGTATTATATCTCGAGTTCTGATAAGCCGATTTCAGTCATCAAGAACTTATTAACTTGTAATGGAACGCCCCCTCAACTTTTGTATTGTATTTTTAAATGTATCAAGTAGTATTGTACACCCAAAAAAATCGATATGAAACGTAGGTCAATTTTACCTTATTTAAGATCAATTTTAATTTGATATGACGCCAGGTGAATTTGACCTGGTCGAAAAGGGTATAGATCTGGGTTTAGCATGATCTGAAATTTACATGGCCATATCGATTTTACGGTGACATGCTTTTTTTTTGAGTGTATGTATTCCTCTCATTCAGATCCCAAAATTTGTGGAGTGGTAACCGCCAACATAGGCGAGTCCACGGATGACAGTAGCACGCCGAAACTGGCGCCCGATAAGCCCGCACTGCCCGAAAAGTGCGTCTCCCCGGAACCAAGTAGAATCCGGGAGCACGGCGACCATCTGGACGCCTCGGTGAACACCAAGCAGCGGAGATCGCGGACCAACTTCACCCTGGACCAGCTGAACGAGCTGGAGCGACTCTTCGAGGAGACGCACTATCCCGATGCCTTCATGCGCGAGGAGCTGAGTCAGAGATTGGGCCTCAGCGAGGCCAGAGTGCAGGTAATTACGGCCCATAAATTTACTTGACAATGAAAAGGTCCGAAGGTCCTGCGAGCACAGGGCACAAATTGATTTTCAATGGATATTCATTACACTTGTACTTGTACTAATGACAAACAGGACATATATACATTGTCTCCCCAATTTCCAAGTTCCGGGCAAAGGCGAAAGCATTGACTTTGATTTTTCAACCACCGACGCTGGAAAAATATGGGGTGTTAAGTGGTTTACGCCACCCTTTGCCGTCTGGGATGCGAGTAGAAAATTGCTTAAGCATCAGGGGGCCGGTTAGAGATTAAATGCTCAATCAGGGTGCCGGCAATAGACACTATGTGGTCATGAAATATGTAGATACGACTTCGAGTGCCAGCAGGAGTGTCACTTTTTTTATGGCCCGTAATAAATTGTTTCGCTTTTCGGAACTTTGAGCTCGCCAAACTCGCCAAGAAGCATGCATCTGCTGTAATTAATGGCAAATAAACAGTGATAATTTAATGTTCTAGTATTACAAGAACTAATGATCAAATATTAAAGCTAAAGCATCCATGTATCAATATACTTTCAGGTTTGGTTTCAAAATAGAAGGGCGAAATGTAGAAAGCACGAAAACCAAATGCACAAAGGTGAGCAAAAAAATATCATAACTTTTTATTGGCAAATAAAATCCATTAGAATCCAAGAAAAGCTAGTCTTTAATTTAATTTTCGTACATTAGTTTCGTTTTTAAGCAGTGCTTATCACCATCAACCGCTCTCTAGCCAAGTTCTCCCCAATTAAGCTTAATTAAAGTGTAAATCGCAATTAGTTAAGTACACAAAAATCAGGCAAGACCATTTACATTTCGGAATACTGTTCATTTTCTGGCTTATCAACTCGCCGAGCCAATATGTTACGGTTTCACAGTTATTTAAATGTCTCTTCATTAATTCATTTGGCCCGGCTTTCAACCCTCGTTTCCAGGGACTTATCCTGTACTATCCCAGCGTATCCCATCCCATTCATCAGCTCCCCGGCTCACTCAATAGAATTTGTATTCTCCGCTTTTATTGCCCGAATATTTAATTTGATGAAGTTAGCAATGATTTGTGTTGCTGTCGCTAAAAAACGTTTTTATTTTATGTACAATTGCCGAAGGGATTTGGCCTGTTTCGCTGGTAAAATCTGAGCAGATGGGATTGTGACAATTGATTATAATGCGAAAGGCAAACAAAACGGAACAAATAGCGAGGTGTACGAAAAACGCGAGAATATTCTAGATTTAGTGAAACGCAAATCAATCCATTTAAGTTGAGCTCCTTAGTTGCGAAAGTGAGCTGCTCACATAAAAATAAATCTCCACATTTGCTATTAAAAAGCTTCGCCTAATTGGATTAAAAGATATAATCTCATTTATCAAATTCCCGCCTAATGCTGCCGTATTTCAATACTGGACCTCGGAGCATAAAAAAGTTTCGGAAATGTAATCAAATTGAAATTTGGCATAAAAAGCACGGCAGACACAACGAATGGGCAGCACTTTATGGGTTCATATCAATTCTCAGGCTTTTTGCGCCGGTGAACCACCATAAACAAGACGTTAACCTGGCCTTCGGTCCCCGGAGAGCCATTTGTATGTGCTCCAGCTCCATCTCCATCTACATCTCTATCTCATTCTCCTTTTCCAGTGCCAGGAGTAACACGTCCCTGTGGTTGAATGACGCAGCCTCCGGGTTTCGGGGCGTTTTCCGAGCAATAAATTACAAAATGAATTCAATTACTTGTCACTGAATCTTAAAACGATTTGCCAATCTACAAAGTACGGGTATTTTCATGGCTGAGCAGACTTAAAATTCACATTTATAACGGGTGCAACGTTATGTAATGTGTGGAAAAAAATAGTTATTATTTAGATAGTTTTTACGCAAGTAAATATTTATTTAAAAACTTTTCTAAAAGCATAATTAGGTATTTATAAAATCTTGAAAAAGGCTCTATAGTTGAAAACGTTAAATACAGTACTATCATGTAACCGGTTTTTCTATGTTATAATTTGTAAG
Organism: Drosophila takahashii; assembly: GCF_030179915.1. Taxonomy (NCBI): domain Eukaryota; kingdom Metazoa; phylum Arthropoda; class Insecta; order Diptera; family Drosophilidae; genus Drosophila; species Drosophila takahashii. Next base: position 3,579,799 of record NC_091678.1, on the reverse strand, counting down.
CTAGTTTAATTGACTCTCATATAATACCTACACACATTGATTGTAATTTGAAATATTCTTAATTTCATAATTTTTTTATTTATTTAAAAACTGTTCTAAAAGCATAATTAGGTATTTATAAAATTTTGAAAAAGTTTCTATAGTTGGAAACTTTAAATACAGTAGTATCATGCAACCGTTATTTTGTTTGTTATAATTTGTAAGCTAGTTTAACTTACTCTTATGTAATACCTACACACATTGCAATTTAAAATTTTCATAACTTCATATTTATAAATCCCAAAGACCCCAAAAAAGTTCACCACGCGATATTTAATAAACGTACATTTTCAAGGATTTTTGGTGGGCAGTCGTAGTCCTCCGATTGCAACTCCGCTGGAACCCTGCCGCGTGGCACCCTACGTCAGTTTGGCCGCCCTTCGAAGCTCATCCGTTCCATCCCATCCTGCAACTGCGACAAGCTCGAATCCGAATCCCCAAGCACCTAGTGCCACGGGTTCCGGAAAAGTGGTCAATGTCGATTCGCCACACACCCCGGCGATATCGCGTTCGGCCATCAAACAGTTTTCCAGCACCGTTGCAGCAGCCGCCGCCTTTTCTGCATTCGATCCAGCGATTATTTCGGTCGCAGCTCATCAGGTAAAATTCTAGTTAATTTACACTAAAATATTTAGAAGATTAGAAGTATTCTGTCGACAGAAATTGTGTAAAGCAGGGAAGGATTAGAACAAACTTTAGGGAACAGTTTCAAAATTAAAATATTTAACAGAAAGTAGTTAATTTTTATTTTATCTTTCCAAAAAATTTAAAGAATTGTTCAAAAAAAAGTATTATTAGTGGGATTTTAAGAACAATTATATTGCACTTTTTCATTTCAAGGGGTGGGCGATAGGAATATTAGGGTGTGTCGATTTGGGACCCCAAAAATCGTATAGGGGGAACGTAATCCTTAAAGAATTCTAAGCCATATTGGCGAACATACTTATGGTCTAAAATGACGTTTGACCCCCCCCCCCACACACACACACACACACAGATATATTACTGAATATCAATTTTAAATTTTTATTTCAAATTTAGTAATACATCTGAGCTGACTACTATGATATTTTTCCCAAAAAAGCTGTATTTTTCATTCGCGTTTGGGGGTCAAACGTGATTTTAGAGAATAAGTATGTTCGCCAACATAGCTTAGAATCCTTTAAAGATTACGTTTCCCCCATACGAATCATCACTTTTTTCGGCCCCATACAAATCGACCCGCCCTAAGGAATATAGTAAAAATATATAAAATATTCTAAATCTAAAACATATATTTTTTTTCTTCTGACAATTTCAGTATGCTGCTGCTATAACCAACGGAAGCGTGCCGGCTGGACTTTTTTCTGTGCCACAATATTCAATAAATCTGGCTGCTTTCGCCGCCGCTCACAGCAAGAGTTCTTCAATAGCAGACCTTAGAATGAAGGCCAAAAAACACTCGGAATCGTTGGGTCTTCAAGCAGATATTGTTCTATAGTAGACAGCTTCAAATAGAATATAAAAATGTACATTCAAATGATGGTATGGTAATGTTCCGTCTATCATGGTAATAAAAAGGATAGCCACATTTATTTATTTAATAAAAGTTTTACTTAATAAATCTAACGAATAAGATTGATTTAAAAATTATCGACAAATAAAAGAACTGTTTTTTGAAAATGATTTGGGACTCATGTTATAATTGTTAAAATTACTTTCTTTCTGAATAATTTCAGAATGTGTTGAGCATGCATATTTAATAAGAAGTGCAACATAAATTAAATGGATTAGGTATAATCAAATAAAAACACCTCTTAACGAGGGGAAAAACTAGTGACGATGGCACTTTCAACATAGAAAAGTTTTGATATTAACATTTTATACACATTCTAAAACTTTCCCATTATCTTTCGATTGGACGATCACAGCAGAACTTCCTATAATATAGGTTAATTAATTCGAACCAATATTTTTCCTCCCCCAATTGAAACGAATTGATTTAATGTTAAAATTAAATTTCAGGCTTTTGTATTAAATATGGAATCATTATTGCGTAATAATAGAGAATTCACTTAAAATACCCGATACAGCAGTTGCTAGTGGAATTAAACATGCGTCTACATAATTAAAAACTCTTATTTTCTCCGACCGCCGAGCTTTTCCAAAACGAACTCTTTCAAAGGCTGATAGTACTGATAGCGCAAACAGAGCATTTCGGGGGAATTGCGCAATTGCTCAAAGGCCTCCGACTCGGATTCCATAATAAACACAGCCGTTCCGGCCATCGCAAAAGCCACAAAGATGACGGACGGCACAAAGGCGTGTAGTAGGTGGAATTTGCGAAACTTCTTCACTTTACGATTCGGATCAGTCGAATGCAGAAAGTTGTCGGCAGGCGAACTGGAGTTCAAGGCATCGGACTGTCCGTAGTACAGATTGGGGGAGTAGGATCCGTGTTGCTTCGAGTCGTTGTGCTTCCTCGGATGGTCGTAGCCATTCACAGTCAGGCCGCTCTCAGTGGAAGAATGTTCGACGGAATCCCGGTATGTGTAGCCCCCGATCTGGGTCGCCAAGTAGTTGACGCCCTCGATGTTCGACGACCTCAGCCGAGCCTCCTCGCACACGGGCTCCAGGCTGGAGATCTGGATACCCCCATTGACCTCACTCATTCCGTGGTCCTGCCCGTAGAAGTGGCCATTTGGCATCCCATAGCCCAGGGGCTCCGACATCGTTGATCTCGGTAAACTGCTGTATCCTAAAATAGTAATACAAATGCATTAGTGATCTGCAGGAAAAGTAACTTCACAGTTTATACCAGTACAAGTAAGTAAACGCTTAAATGATAAACTTTTAAGAGCGCGAATTCTTTAGGAGGAATTCATTTACTTACGTATTTGTGCTAAATCGCCTTGTGGGCTGGAGGGCGTGGCTGGCACACTGCTCGCCTTTCGCTTGCTTGAGTTTGAGTTATTTATTTTTTGTTCCCGCAATGCATTTATATTTTCAGTCAAAATTTCGCGCTCAGTTCTTCCAGTGTATCGGAATTTTGTACCCCAGGAGAAAAATCCTCCGCCTGAAATCACAGCAGCACTTTGGCTATTGGGCAATCTGAAGAATAAATACATTCAGTTAAATAAAATTATTACGATTAGATAAGGCTCATTCCACCTGAAACGTGACAGGCCAATTTGGGTCAAATCTCAGAATCAATCGAAACTTTTTTTTTCGATAGAGGATTGAAATATAAGGATCGGTTTTTATTTTTTTTTTTTTAACTCTTACCGTTTATTTTTTAAAAATATTTTTGTAAATTATCTCCGGTTTTTCAGTTATGCATCACTTAAGACTCGTTTGAGTTATTTCAATATTTTGTATGCAACTTTGTGGGATATGTTCATGTCTTTCAGAAAAATAATTTTAAAAATTTTTAATTTTAAAATTAAGTATTTTTTAAGAGAATTTAAATTTTAAAAAATTCTGTACGCCGGAATACACGCGGTTTTCGAATAAAAAAATTATCCTCATATTGCTTCATCAATTTTTTACGAAGTGGTAAAATAAAATTTTTGTATTTGCAAGACCTACTAGTAAAGACAACGATTTTAGTTTAGCAACCTTGCATCATGCAACAACAGCGCAACGTGTAAGAAAGGGAAAGCACTATTGCTGCTCTCCCGTGTTCGTATTGCTGTTCTCTTCTTACACGTTGCGCTGTTGTTGCATGATGCAAAGTTGCTAAACTAAAATCGTTGTCTTTACTAGTAGGTCTTGCAAATAAAAAAATTGTATTTTACCACTTCGTAAAGAATTGATGAAGCAATATGAGGATTATTTTTTTATTCGGAAACCGCGTGTATTCTGGCGTACAGAATTTTTTAAAATTTAAATTCTCTTAAAAAATACTTAATTTTAAAATTAAAAATTTTTTTAATTATTTTTCTGAAAGACATGAACATATCCCACAAAGTTGCATACAAAATATTGAAATAACTCAAACGAGTCTTAAGTGATGCATAACTGAAAAATCGGAGATAATTTACAAAAATATTTTTAAAAAATAAACGGTAAGAGTTAAAAAAAAAAAAATAAAAACCGATCCTTATATTTCAATCCTCTATCGAAAAAAAAAGTTTCGATTGATTCTGAGATTTGACCAAAATTGGCCTGTCACGTTTCACGTGGAATGAGCCATAAATAACTTCTTACGTAAAGAACAGCATTTGTTCGATGGCACATCTCCACAAATATCGACAAGCGGCGCCGGTAGGACACTTGAAGCCCACTGTGTGTTTTTTCTAGAAATGATTAAAAAAAATAATAATTTTGAATCATTTAAAAATATTTTTAAGACCAAAACCTACCGGCTCACGGCTTGCGTCGGTATAACTAAGATGCGCTATAAACATTTTGCCTTCAAAATTGATTTTATGTATTTCGTTCCAGCGAAAGTGTTGAGATCGTTTGCCGGTAACGAACGTGCTAATACCCGAGTTATTTATTCCAATATACTGCTGCGATCCGCGGTGATCCTTCACTGGATGCGGATCAATGCCGTAGGTTTCCAAGCCGCGTGCTATGCCCAGGAACTCGTCCATTGCCAAGGAGAGATCCTGTCCAGGCTCCCGCTTTTTATGCAGCTCTATTATCTTCTTTTCCAGATACTCCGTCTGCCGTAGGGCTAATTCTATGGAAGATACATAACCTCCTATATGGACATCTTCGTTATAGTCGCCAAGCTCTTCTGCAAAGACAATGGGTATTAAAAACAGTTCAAAGATACCTGAGATCCTAAGTTTCACCTTGAACAATTAGAGCACCCAATGCTGCCGCTTCGCCCAAGGAGCAATACAAACGACCATGTCGAAGGTCCCTTTTTAATTGCTGGTATAGCATAATCCGTGCATTTCCAGTCAGTCGAAATGGATCCGCTGGGTAGAACTTCACTCGCAGCGAAAATAATAATGGATCCATTTCTGTACAAATAAAAGAATTCGCTTTAAGAAGAACACGCATTAGTTAGAAGACTACTTACCTTTACATTGCTTTATTATGGACTTGGACAGGTCGAGCCAGTGCTGTTGAAAATTGTTACAAGGAATATTTGCATATTAACTATAAATATTTGTATCCATATTGATTAAAGCTTAAACTTACCCTTTGTTTTGCGGAGTCAACATATCGCAAGCCGAAGTAATCCTTCTCTTTTATCTCCAACTCACCACACAAGTACTCCAGTAGGTAAATACCTTTATGGAACGGCTGTAAGAAAAGCAATTGAATGTTAAAATGAACTCATTTGTCAATTTTAAATCCAAATATATAAATGTATTTCAACTCAAAGCTTAAACACGGTTTGCAAAACTATAAGAAATTTATTTTAAAACATTTCTTTCGAAAACAACCCCAAAATTGCAAAAGTACAGGGGCAACCAATCCCAAATATTTCATGTTAAACACATATGACTAGAGTAAAGACTAATGTTATTAATAAATACATAATAATGTATAATATTACAATAAACTTTAAAAAATAAAATATCTTTCTTCAATATAAACTTTTTAACCCTAGTCTTAGATAGCTTTATTTTGGTGGCTCAAGGGATAACCACATACTTTTGCCGGCAAGCAGAAAGGGCGTTAGCCACCCATCTGTTTATAGCACAAGCTTATAAGATAGAAAATGAAAATAAAGTGTTCTGGCTTATAGATTTATTCAGAGCTTTGGGCCAGTAAAGCGATAATCAGATACAGAGATTACCTTTTTATTCAGCCATTATTTTTGTCGAGATAACCTGCGTTCTTTTCGTTTCTTACAGTATATTTATTTGTAGCACAATAACAGGATAGCAACGAAAATCTCATCAATGACAGATGACCACTGCTTCAGATGTCACACTCTATTCACGCAAACCCAATAATCTAGTCCAATTTACTTGAAAAAGGCAAAGTTCAAGAGCATTACAAACCTGAAATTCACATTCTAGGACGTCGGAATCGTCGAGGAGTCGCACTGTGCATTTGTACACAATATTCCCCTCATTTTTGCTCCTGAACATTTTGTTGATTGGAATGAATAAACTGTTACACTTTTATGTCTACTTTTGCTATTGCAAAAGTCACTGAATTGGGCGGATTAAGTTAGGGAGTTTATTTTAAAGCGATATTCTGACTGCTAGACATTTTATTCGTTATTTTTCCATCCAAATATTTCGGCTATGCCCGTGTCCTTTGCCGTCCTTTAGTTGTTCCCGTTAGGGGTGTTTTTCGTGTGGGGAGGCTACTAACAATATAAAAAGCACCAAATAAGGACAAATGCCTGCTCCGCGAAAGGAACCATAACATGTGTTTGTACAGATGTGACTATTGGTATATTGAGACCCTTGGGTGCTATATACCAGAATAGTCTTTCTGGCCCTATTGGCCAGAATAAATAAAATATAAGTAGAAAATTTAATGTAGGAAAAAAAAGAAATTGAAAAAGCGGTTTGGTATATATTTAAAAAACTATCGATATGTAAATTTTTTATCGATAGTAGTTATATTATTTCGATAAACAATTGTATTCAAACACCGGAAATAGGTTAATTAATCATCAAATTTATTATACACTTTGCATGTACATAAAGTTTAGATTATTTCCAAGCCAAAAAGCCTTTATGAAATAATCGTCATAGGTTGAATAATTAATTTTACCATTTACTTAAAGGCTTACTTCAATGAGCTCTACTTCCTCACACAAAACTGCATTCGACTCCTTTGCGCCTTGTACGTGTCCAATTTTAAAACATTTTTGCTCTCCGTTTGTAACTTCTTCAAATTCACGGCAAAATAGATCTGCGGCATCGGGGGTAAGGCAAATCAACAGTCCTCCAGAGGTTTCTACCGACCTTCCCGAACGAAACTTTGCGCTTTGGCCAATTAAAGTGCTGAACTTAAGTACATTTTTGATAATTGGCAGTTTGTTAATTTTGAACGAGACCTTTGCCTTTTGGAATTGGGCGAGGTTATTGGCGTGCCCCAATAAACCAAATCCTGTAATATCCGTAGCGCAATGCGCCTGGTACTTGTGCATTAAAAGTGCGGCTAAAATAAATGTTTGTTAATTTCATAAATAGGGATTAATGACTATAAAATTTACCATTTTTGTTCAAATAAGTCATAGATTTAACGGCGATATCAAAAGTTTCCCTAATGTCATCGTCGCTGAACTCAGACAGCAGGGTTTTGTACTTTTCAGTCTGGTTAAGTTGCCAAAGGTGAGCATCCATCGCCATTTGTCCTCCCAGAGGTTTTGTGAGGATTAAAACATCGCCAGGCTGCGCATTCGATGGCCTAAGGAAGTTATACTTTAAAGTTGTATCTTAATTTAATAATAATAATACTTACAGAATGATCTCATCACGTCGACACACAGATGTTGCTATGCCACCTATAATACACCAAGGATTGATCTTCAGTTGTCTTATCACAAGTGGTGTTTTATGATAGCCGTTTGCGTTTAAAGAGTTTTTAAAACCCTTTATGACTAATGAAATTACAATGTCTCGTTCTTTTTCAGTGAAACTCGTAGATGTACTGATTATCATTTCCACGGTATCAAAATCGGTCACCCCAACCGCATAAACATCACTCAGGACATTAGCAAGTGCAATACGTCCCAAGAGCTCAGGATCATTCACCATGGGATAAAAGAAGTCAACGGTTTGAACAAGTAAGTAGTCTTTGTGCCGGTGCAGAGGTATAACTGCGCAGTCCATTCCAGAGCCTGGAAAAAAGGTTTTAATGTAGAGATAATCCCACTATTAACTGATAATATTGCGTCTTACCGATAAGGTATCCATCATTGTTCTTATTTTCTATTTCTGTTCCCCTTAGGTACTTCTCAAGTACTTTTTGGGGGATTTTGCAAGATCATCCAGTGTGAGTGGTGAACTTTGTTAATTGAAAGTCGGGCTCAAGCCCATGTTTTTCTGGCTTAAACATTTTGTGCAAAAATTCTACGCACTATAACTAAAAAACAGCTGAATAATAACAAAAACTCGGCTAGCGATGGAATAAATATCGATATTTTCACGCTTGCAAAAGATAGATTTCGTTTCTAAAAATCAGCTGACCTCAGTTTATTTATTTAAAATATAGCAATAACAGTATTGCTTTGTTTATTTAAAATAAAAATTCAGATAAGAAAAGTCGAAGGAAAAAATATAATTATAAATTTAATTTTGGGAATTATCGGGTTTCAGTTTATCCAAAGTATTGAAATAAATATTTCAGGGTTTTAAAAGCTATACATGACTGTATTTAAAAGTGTATTTGATACTGAAACATAAGGTTGTATCCTAAAGTTACATATAAAATTTATGCAAGTAATTTCTTAATTTCGTCTTTTTCCGCTGCCTCAAGGTAGCTTTGGCCATCTGGAGTAGAACCGTTTTTGTTTGCTCCCTGTAATACAATTTTATTTAAGTTTATATATTTTTTGATGATTAAACTAACAAAAATATTAGAACCTTTTTTAGAAGAAATTCCACACAGCTCGTATGTCCTTCCCAAATGGCAGCAAGAATTGGAGTAATACCATGTTTGTCTTTTCTCTGCAATAGAAAATAATATTATATTTTGTTTTTATTTTATTATTATCAGAAAACCGGCAATAGTTTGAGGAACACCTGGTTCATTTTACTGTGGACTATGACTAAACAATTGTAGGTGGTGCAGACGTGTATATGTATACATATGTCGGTATGTAACCGGTAATGGATTTTAACTGCCGTAATATTAATGATTCATAGCAATACATTTTGGCAAAACTTACATCAACGTCGGCTCCTATATTAATCAAGAATTGAAGGACATTTAGCTGACCAAAATCCGCCGCATAGTGTACTGGGAAACGGCCCTTGATTTCCTCATTCACCTTTTGTGCCTGTGTACAGGTATATTTGGTTAAATAAAGATCAATTTATATAAATAAAGAAAACACACATCGTTCTGAAATGCGGCTTGCACAGCGTCGAACTCCCCGTTCTTTATGGTCCAAATAATATTTTCATTCGAAATTGCACTCATTTTTATTTTTCTTTTGGCTCGGCTTGTCAAATACTGCTAGAGATGGCAGTTGGGTATGACACTTGTCCAGATCCGATGATTTTCCTTTATATGGAGTGCACAAAAGATCCAGTTATTTGGGATTTTTTAGTGTATTAATTTAATAGTGAATTTCAAAAGTAAGCGTACGGATTAATTATAAATGTTAATTTACATTTTTGAAATATAAATCTAAAAGTCTTTTATTAGCCTTTTATCGTTTATTCGACTTTTGCTTTAATTAATTAATAACAAACGAACAATAATTTTTGTTAGACATACGCTAAACAATCACAATTACTATTGATATTGGAATTTCAATTATTATCACCATTTTTCTCATTGTATGAATATTGAGCAAACAGAAGGTTGTAGGATGGGAAGTTGCAACATTGCATGTCCGTTCGCTTCCAGTGCGATCCCTTGGAGTATTCTACTTCCAGCTCCTTCATGGTTTCGTAAGCCAACGAGCACTGTTTTACAATAAAATATTAATAATATAAGAATATTATATACAAATTTTTAACACACACCTTATTAGCAAAAATAGTTACAATAAATTTGCCCGGCTTGAAAGTATTGATAACTTGATTAATAAGTTTCCTATAGTTACTGAGCGCAACGTTTGTTTCAAAGCTCACATACGAAAACTTATTTTCCGGAGTTATGTGAATTGTCATGTATTCTCCCTGTAAATAAAATTAAATGAAAGTCTATTTTTTACCGTAAGAAGAGAATTCGATGAGTTACCTTATCATTAATTCCATTCATGGAATATCCACAGGGATCGAACAGAAAATCATCAATGTGCATACTTGGCAAAATTTTATCGATTCCAGATTTCTGAAATAAAAAACTATACTTATTGCATATTTTAGAATTATTCTTCATACCACAGTGGCCCCATGAGCATTATCGAATTTGCTTTTGGTAAATATCGACATGGTTTCCGGATCTAGATCTTGCATAAGTATTTCAATAGTTTGATCGGGTTCGGAGTCAACTTCTTTTTCATCCGTTATGAGTTGGGGAGAAACTTTGATATCAGAACGACTAAACGTGTAGAGATACCAACACTCCAGATTCATAGAGCCCAGACAATAGGATCTTCCATTCGGAAAAATGGAGTCCAGATAAGTAACTTCTTCTGTAAAGCCCTGATGAGGAGTTATCTGAAAAACGAAACTTATTACTGATAAAATACAAGTACTTTTATGAATTGTATTTACCTGTACTTCTGGTCTAGTAAAGTTCTTTCGCGAGTAAAACAAATCTGCTACTACATCAAAGCCGTTGGCCTCGGCTAGTTTTAGCAATAAGCCCAAGCACTTGAGAGGAGTTGTAGTTCCGCATGTTTTAAGAATCCATCGTCGCTTGGAAACAAACATACTACTCTCGCTAAAATCAAATAATTAATCAAACCTATTAATTTAAAAAAAATAATAATCAAGACGTTATCAGAAATAAATAAATTACCTCAGTACAAAAGCGTCGATAGCATCGTTTTTGGAAGTACTTATTATTTCACAGTTGACATTGCTCAGCACGTTTTCCCAATCAGATCTGAAACAATAACATTTACATTTGTTAGAAGTTCAAGGGCTTTTGGTTGAGAAAGTATTAGGAAGTTTCATTCAAAACTAAATTAGAGATTATGAGCCGTGCTTGATTAGAGCACATTATCAATAAGAAGGGTCAGGGCAAACTGTGAGTACCCTGTACTTTTACAAAGTATGAAACAATGTAGTGTTTCCGGTTCCGTTATTATATAATACGTATAGCATGGCAAGCTTTTTTTTTTTTTAATTTTATATTTCCGACCGAATTTAAAAAAAGAAAAAATTGTAATAAAAAGTGATTAAACATTTATTATTTAATGATCACATTGTAACAATTTATACTACCTAAAAATTCTAGATGATATAGCAATTTTATTAAGTTACAACGATTAAGCGTGTTTAACTAGATTTTAATTTAATTCCCCGAAAAATAGACAATTACTTTTTTTAAATTATACACATTAATGTTAGAATATAAAATTGCTCCTGAATAAATTTACTTTTGTCCGTGACTGTGCATGCAGTCTGCATGATTGAGAATTTGTCAAGAACTACGATTTGACACTTGTCAAAGGACTTACCTGCTAATGTTACGCAGATCATTCTCGCTATTGGAGCTTTCCTCGAACCAGATTTCAACTAGTTTCTCAACTCCCTCAAAAAAATGCTCACCGCTTTCCAACATGCTGCTCGACAAGCTCGACAATAACAGATGGATCGGGGTCTGATAACAAAACAACGCTTGGTGATGTAAAATGTACGATGGCACTATCGATGGAAAGTAGTCGTTGCACCATATCGATATTTCTCTGATCCGAGTAAATTTATAACCCGGATACACCGATTTTTAAATTAAAAAAAAAAACATTGTAAATTTTGTAATTTATTTTAACTAAAATTAAAAAATATATAGAAATTCCAAATATTTTGTTGTCTATCAACTCATACCCGAAATAGTCCAGCGCTTGACAGCTTCCAAAAAAACACAGCCAGCTTTTGATTTACATTTTACATTAACCAGTTTATTGTGATTGTTAAAAATTGTATAGAGTATTTTATTTGAAAAAATAAATGAGTAATATTTTTGTATCTTAGCCTATTATGAAGTCCTTATATTATTTAGACGATTTATGTAGATTCGAAAACAGCATTAAGTTTTTAGTTTCTTATAATTGTATATAATTTAAATATTTCCTTGAAAAGTTTGCATTGCGTGATTATTGCTTTTTGCATAGTTTTACTATTAAAATGTTTTGTGGAGATTATTATATTATCACATGATTTTCGTATAGGCAAGAGATTTAAAACATTATTTATTTTTTAGCTTTAGAAGTTGTTCAATTGCAAAGACAGCTGAAAAAATCATTGTTAAAACTGAACTTTTCATTTTAATAGAAGCAATTTGTGTTATTAAAAAATTAAAAATACTGTAAAATGGTTTTAATAAATATAAATATAATAAATTTTATTTTTAATTTAATTGCATTAAGTATTGATGTCCTTTCTTAGGGTCTATATTTAGTGTGATATTATTTAAAAGGTTTGACATACTGGTTCAATTTTTATACCTCTGTTACACTAATAAGTATTTTGGTATTAGTTTTTAAAGATACAAATGAATAAAATTTAGTTTTAAAGAATGAAAATTTTATTAATAATCTATACGTATTTTTAATCCTATACCTTTTGTTTTTTTCTTATGCGACCTCATAAATAAACAAAATGGGTGTTAAAGGTTTGTTTTCGAAAAGTGAGTAGGGGAATATATTTGGCGTTTTATGTTAACTTTGCATTATTTTCACTGGAAACAAGGTTAAGCGGTGCGGATAGATCCGCACTTTCACAGGTATCATTAAACGCCGGCAAAGAATTTGACTTCTTCCGCCTTAATAAAATATCTTTAAGTGCTGCTGCGGTTTCGGACTCATCGATTTCCTTTTTGTATTTCTAAAATTAAAACAAGTACATCGTTAGTAATAGTAAACTCTATAAATTATGTGATGGTCGGATTACCGACTTCACAATGCTGCATTCAAAAGAAATAAAATCTAAGACACGATAATCTAGTATACAAATAAAGATAATTCTTATACTTACATTTAAAACCAGACCAGAAATATCAAGGGGTTCCCTAGACGTCAAGAATTCTGGTTTCGTTGGTTCCATTGAAGAACATGATGACATTTGCTTGTGTTCTGCAAGGGGAATATAAAGACGTAAGTAATTTCCAAATGATAAATAAGAGTATAATATCTCTTAGCTCTATCAAGCTAAGTTGCTGCTGTTGGATACATGATTTCAGATCATCATACAAATAAAAGCATCGTTAATATTGGGCAAGATAAATTGGGAGTATGAATATACCCTTGTTGAAAATAACGTTTCTTAAAAACTTTGGAGCTTTAAAAATGTTATAATTCTTAATTATTAAAAATGTAAATCTTTAAAGGTAGATGTATAGATACTACCACACAACTTTAGGTGGCACACTTTTAGTTTCTGTCAATTGAATTCCACATACTGTATGCATAAACCATTTCATAAGGATTATATTTAACATTACTGCAGCTTTTGATATTTAAATGTATCTCAATTCATTAAATTTGGTAGGAGGAGGAAGGGATAATTAAGGCCAAAATTACAATTTAAAATGTAAATAACTAAAGCACTCACTCTTTTTAGATCGCTCCAATTCTTTAGGACGCCTGCGTCTGGTGTGTATGGTGTCGCGTCTCATCGAGTGTGGCCTGTTGACCCCATGCAGCTTGAAGTACAATCCGCAGGCGTTGCAAACCATTTCTCCTCGAACACTTCGCCTCCAAATTGTTGTGGTGAGGGTGCCACAATTCGAACATGACATATCTTTTTGAGCACCAGGTATGGCATTAAAAAGGTTAATGTTCTACAAACCGGAATTAAATAACAATTAATTCGTGTAGAAATAATGTAAGCTGCAAAACGTACCCTTTTATCTTTCTTCTCCTCTGGAGCTGCTTCTGAAGTGGTATAAGTATCAGTCACATTCTCGTTAACTACATCGATGCAATCAGTTTTGGTAGGAAAACTTTGTTTTCTTCTACATGGTTTTGATTTGCTGGATTGAGCCTCTGATAGATCCTATAAATACAAAATACAATTTATTGATTTTCTTAGAATTTTTTTCTACAGATCCGTCCTTACCTTTAATAGTGCTATGGGTTCTTCAGGTACTTTTGTAAATGATACTGTCGACGGAACCGGAAACACGAAAGACTGGGCGCTCATCATGTTACGAATTATTTGTGTGGCCTGATTTTCCTCTTTGCTTTTAGCTAAAGAACAAGGGGGAAAATAAAGATCAATATACTGCTGTTGAACAGATTATAAGCTTAGTACTTACCGGCTGATCGGGCCAGTGCCTGCCACAGTTGAGTAGTTGCCGCATCCGTTGCGTGATCCGAGCTTAGGCTATCCGGGGTCTTTCTATCGTTAATTGAGGACGTGATGTCCATCTCCAGTTTGTGAGAGTCGGAGCTGTCGCCAGAGTCTAGTAGGGATCCGGTACTCGCCTTCGGTGCCTTTGATTTGTAGTCGGACCCACCAACTTGGTTAATGGTAATACTGTAGTTTTGAAAGTCCTCTTCACTTCTTAAGTGTGACTGAATATCAAGCATTGGAGTTTGGCAAAAGTGGTGTATTGGGGCCGAGTTCCGTTGATGAGAGTAATCGTTCTTTTGTTTTTTGACGGATAAGTCAATTTCAACTCCGTCCTGAATTTCATTTTGGTTTAATGGACGTTTTGATTTTATCACAGAACTTTTAATACTTGTATCTACAGCTGCAGAGAAACACGGAGATTGGGGATTCGAGCATGGAGGGGAAATTACAATTTTCTTGCTTATATCCATTAGAACGGCAGCCGTTTCTAGCTGCTGCTGCAGATTTGCAAATTTCTCGCTTTCCGAGTCCTTTTGCAGTTTTGAGTCAAACTGGCTGTGTGAGGATCCAGACATTATTTTCGTTTTTTGTTCGCCTTTGTTAATAATTGATTTGAATAAACTTGGATAAAAGCTATGTTCTGGCATTTCTTGATTGCTAATCTCGATTTTCCTATCCAAACCAGGCTGGATGGCGGAATCTATTTTACTCTGGTCGTACTTAACTTTAGAAAACGTGCTTAGCTCCGTCAGAGCCTTTGCCGCTATAGCCTCCGATGAAGCCTTTAAAATAGCATCAAGCTTAATTTCCAAATCATTTGCGTCCTGGAAAAGAATAAAACGTTTTAGTATTAATTCTTTACTTATTTGTTTTGGGATCAAACAGTTCTCTTACGAAACCTATTTGGTTTTTACCAAGTTAGAAGAGATTTCTGAGTCAATACTTACTAGATTAAGATTTTTTGATATATTTAAAAATTCTTTCAAAGCTATTTGTGAGTTGTGCGCCATGGTACGAAATTTTTCAAATGAATCCAATTTTTGTCTGCACTCGCCACAAATCACGTTTGGTAATCCATCGTTAGGCAGTGCCTGAAAGAGATAGAAATTTATTTTTTAAAAATATAGTATTCACACAAAATATCGAGTTTATTGGAATGAGAATGATGCAATGAATAAAGAGAATGGCGGTAATAAAATCAATCGATAAGCTTGATGACTGTTTGTTCAGCGGTTCAACTAGCTGCTTAAATTTCACCACATTGCCTATAATAACAGATTTTGATTAAGATTTGATAGTATTACAGTATTCTTACCCATAATATTTTTTTGATAAGAGATTTACTTATTTTTAGTACATTTTTCTCATGTGTTATGTGTAAAAATGTGTATTTTACTAGTTACAAACAATTTGCATAATTATTAAAATTATCTGAATATTATTACTTTTTTATAAATAACGAAGTAATAGCGATTTAACTAAAAGAATTTATTGGGGCTTCTAAATATAGACTCATTCAAAGAGATAAAATAAATACATTTCTAAATCGAACAAAAATATAAACAAATGATAAATACAATAATTTAGCTCAAAGTGTCCCATACATATATGTATGTATTTAGGCCATATAAGGTGAACATACGTCCGTATATCGGTACTAAAACAATCCAATTGCAGTGAAACGAATGTTATCTCTGGCGTGGATTAATGTAGGTCTCTAACGCGTTCATACATATGTACGTACATTGTACATGCACATGTACATATCATTTATTTACATTCGTGTGCTGGCCACTGATGTACGATTAGAGTGGTGTGCGTGGGGCATTGCCTCGAAATGGTTCATCGAAAAAATACCAAACAATTGATACCGATTGTTAATAGGCCATGGGATAAAAGCGGCCCAATCATTTCCTATTATTTTGACGTGTGGTGTCGTAATCACATAGATAACGCACACAGCCACACGGCGAGCACTCGCAAAGGTGCGATGGTGTGCGGGCATAACCGTGTACATATACGCGATATATCCACCACACACACCGTATATCCACGCCAGTGTGTGTGCGTAATTAATGTAAATTCGTTTCTTTGCAAATGTGTTGGATGGAAATCTGCTTACCTTAATAGAGAGACAGTTGAATATCTGAAATGTAAGATGTGGTGATGAATCATCTCTGCCGTGCTCTTTGCCGTAGTTATCGGTTCCGCTTGTTTTTGTTATATCCACATTCACACATGTCTCCTCGCGCTGATTATGATTATGCTCATGCTCCTCTCGCGGGAGTTCCGATTTGGATTGGGAATGGGATTGGGACTGGACCTCCCCGCGTGCTATATGTTGTTGTTGTTGTGGTTGTTCGTGGGTCGACGATGACGACGATGACTGACTTTTGAATACTGATCTTTCGGCGATGTCCGACTCCAATTGGCGTTCGCGTTCACTCGATTTTGTGTCCGCAGCAGAAGGCACACTTGGCGTGTAATGGGTTTTAGTTTGGTGAAGGTGAAGGGTTTGGGTTTGGGTTTGCGTTTGCATTTGGGACTGCGACTTGGGTTGGAGTTGGCTTGGACCCGTTCCCGTTTCATTATTGGTCACCGCGGACACTGATAGCGAGTTATCACCGAGGCAGCTGCACTGATTGGGGCTCAAAGCACTGCAAAAGCAGTTGGCCCGCTTCTCGTCCCCACGAAAATCGGCCGTATTCCTGTCTGGGGCACTATTATGATTATGCGACGAAACATCGTACATTTGTAGTTCTGCAACATCGCACTCGTTAACCAATGTGAGGCACAATCGACAAACTTGACGAAACTTATGTGGTACATTATACATAATTAGAAATTTATATGTGTTGCACTGTGTAAAGAAACTTTCGCACGCCTCTCCGTTATCGAGACAAAAAAGATAACTTTAAAATAAATTATAAAATGAATGTAAACACTATTCCTCAATTTTTCATTGTCACAATCCACGTTCAGCTCACTAAAAATAATTCACTCCAGTGGTTCGCCACAGATTGCGTTCATTTGATCTAGTTTCCCCGTTCAAATTACCAAACGAGGGCTCCACCGCCTTTTGCATCAGCGTTTTTTTACACCACATCAGCAGCATGATTCATCTTGGTATCGCGATTAATAGTTAATTATGTTAATGTATTCAGGTGATAAAGTATCAAGGCCAGTGCAAAGAAATAAATAATAATAGTTCTTTCGAATTGTAAGACCAACGCATTTGTCAAATGAACTAGTAAGGCACACTGAAAAGTGGGTTTTTTGGTATTTTAGTTATCGATAAATGTGAGATGTTCAGCTAGAAGTAGCTAGATTATTAGTTTTATAGCTGTGCTTGATAATATTATTTGCTAAAAAATCTTATTTTTAAGTATATAGTGTTCAAACATATTGAAATTTTGAGAATTTTTTGTTTTTATATTCGGGTGATGCAATTTTAATAAACAAACAAGAAAATAAAAAGAAAGAAAACACTAAAAATGTTAGCACTGTTAAATGTAGGTTAATTTTTGAAAAACACAATTTTAATATTAATATTTTAATAATATTTAATAATACAATTTTCGTTGATCATGTCAATTTATAATCGTTTTGGAATTGAATAAAATAGAATTAAGAATAAAATGACAAATCAGCTGTGTGTAATGTGGAATGGTGGGAATGAAGTTACATATTCCCAAAATTCCAACTGTACCGCGAGCTATGCTCTGTGAACAAAGTACCAAAATGAAACGAGTGGAAGTGATGTTTTGGGCACTCTAGATGTCCACCAATTTAAATTATTTCGCGATTATCTGAGCAATCCAATTACAAGTGTTTATTGCACCTGTTTTAGTTTCAGGATTTCCCCTATACTAAACATAAATATTTATCAAGGACGTGGTGTCATTTATTCCTTAAAGAAAACAAATTTGTCCCACAGAGGTACGATTTTCCTTAATATTAAATGACTATTTGTTTTTACAAGTTGCAGAACTCTTAGTATATTTGTGTAACGATACTCAACATTTTTTCGTATGAATGTTAATGTTACTATCTAGGACCTTCGGCTACGGCGACGGGGAGGACGTTTCCAAGACTACTAGCAGACTGCTTTATTGCGATGTAGGTGGAATCCTTTTTCTTTTCCTCTCCGGCGGGTTTGCTGAAATACCACTCCTTTTTGTTGGCCAGAAACAGGAGCATCAGGGCGGGCAGGTGAATAAGTGAAAAGCGGAAAAGCTTCCGCGAACTCCCACTATCCGACTTTTCATAAAACCGATACGCTGCAGGTAAAAGAAAAGAATTAAACAAAATTCTCAAAAGGTAATAGAAGAGATTTACCAAGGTATGCGAAGTACGCGTTCAGAGGTAGTGTTTCCAGAGCAAACCAGTAGTTGGTGACGTCCAGGACCGGTGCCATGACCGAAAGTCCAGCGATGGCCACCGAATAACGCAAGGCGGTGCGGCGACACAGTCCCGGATTGGTGACGGCCATCATCCGGTAGCCCGCACGCGAGTAGTCAGGTCGAAGGTTCCAGGACAGGGCGTTGAAGTGGGGAAACTGCCAGGCGTACAGTATTCCGGCCAGGATCATGGCTCCAGCGTCGAGGGTGCCGGCGCATCCTGCCCAGCCCATCAGCGGAGGGATGGCTCCCACTATCGAGCCCACCCAGGTGTTGGCAATGCTGATGCGCTTCATGGGCGTGTATATCGATGTGTAGAGCAGGAGGTTTCCCGCTCCCAGCGCCGCCGTCAGTCCATTGGCACCGAAGTACAGCATGCTCAGGCCAGCGGTTGCCGATACCGCGGCGAAGGTAACGGCATGCAGCGGCGTCATTTGTCCCGTGACCAGCAGACGGTTTTTCGTCCTCGACATCTGCGAATCGAAAGGAACTTCGTGATACTGATTGATGGCATTTGCCGCAGCCGAAACGAGTCCTGTGCCCAGGGAGCACATCACAAAGGTGGTGGGATCGAAGGCAGCCGGAGCCATGGCATAGCCTCCCATGGTTGTGATGACCACCAGAGCTGGAATGGAAGAGGGTAAACCTTATTTCGGTGCTCCATGAATGGGAAACCATCTCACTAACATGTCAGCCGGAATTTGGACAGCTTCTTGTACTGGCTGAGGGTTTTCCCGGGGATGGTGTACGGACTGGGCATCCAAGAAACTTGACTTTCGGGTACATGCTGGACCTTTCCCGTCTGGGGTACTTGGGATACCGGTGGCAGTGGACTGGCACCTCTGTCATCTTGGGTGGATATTGTTGCAGCCGTAGAGTACTAGAATAATTGTGAAAGTTATAGTTTGTTGGGCATTGCGTAATGGCCAAGAACCTCACCCGAATGAGCACCAAGTCAACCGGCGTTTTTAGCTGGGTTTGCACCCTCCGAATTCCTTTGAATAATATCATTTTTATTCACTAATACGTAACGCCTCCGGTTATTCCATTTTCCTAGTCGTGTTTTAGTTTCTACTACTTTTATACATCAATATTATGGTTGTTTTTAAATCACATTGTGCTTAAAGTGTTACCATATTTGAAAAGGAAGAAAATGCCAAGTGCAAAAAAATAAGTCAGGGCATTCAGACTCTAATTTGCTTTTTAATTTATTGGTGGAATAAAATTTTTAAAAAAATAAATATTTATGTAAAAAAACGTTTTTAATTTTCTAGCCTTAATAAAATTGAATATTTGGCTTTAAATTTGAATTATAATTTAGATTCATTAAACAAAGGTATATTTCTAACTAAAAAAAGCAATTTATTGATTTCAACATTAAACTTTCGTGTTCTAAAAAATTATATTTAAAAAAGATATCATAATAATTGGTATTATTATAAACACTATGGACAAGGGTCTTAAAATTTGCGCATGCGTTAAACATGTAATTTAGCTTTTGTGTGTGGGAGTAATTTTTACATCTGAATGCAGGAAGGCCTAAGTCCTTGTAAGTCTTCATTGATTTAATAATTGAAATTTTGTGTTGTTTTCAGTACAATAAATATTTTATAGTAAATATAAAAATGTTAAGAGTAATAGTTTGAACAAATCGAATGAGATAATATATTATAATTATCAGAAACTTTGGACACGTAAAAATATAAAAACTCTACCTATGCCAACATTTTTTGGCTCTGTTAATATTTTATCCATTTAAGTATATAGGTAAAGATATTTAATATATCTGTAGAAAATATATTACGAAGACCTTTGGATAATGTTTTAAAGACATAAGGAAACCACAAGTTTTTACAAACACATTTTATGAGTGCAAATTGTAATAAGACAGTAGTGCGATAGCAAGGTCCTTTTACAAGTCTGAGCGAAAAATAAAAAACAAATTATACAGAAATATTTTAATGGTCAAACTATATACTATAGTTAAACATAATTTACAAAATTTTACCAAGAACATTTAAGTTTCTGTTATTTTGTTTTTATTATTTGATAAGTAAATTACATACATATTTAAGTTTACTAACTGAATTCCTTATATCAATATCTTTTCATATAGGTAAATTACTCAAATGCCCAGCTCAAGAATGGATATTTATATAACAAAGGGAATTACCAACCCCAACTATCCTGGTTTTCAAAAATTTGCCCATACCCTCTCTGATGACTACATTGAATACTCCGACATGGAATGTAATGAAAGTGATTTAACGGATAGTGACAGAGAGGATGACCAAATCCCGTTCCGTAATAAGGTTGTCAGCAAAGCTGCTTCTGAAACGTTTGAAAATGCCCAAGATTTGATTTTAAATAATTGTGACAATGGAAACACATATTCATTTGAGCAAACCGGAATCATATCGTCGCCTCCAAATGTACCGGACATTGTAAATAAGAATTATAGTGGAACATCAGAAAACTCTATGCGAACTTTAAATAAGCCGGACCTTATTTATAACCTAAGTCAGAATTATTCGACCAATTCTGACTTCTCTCCCTGGTCATGTACAATTAATTCTAAGTATGAGGGCCAACTGCAAGGACAAAGTCCTATTGATATTGTTGGAGATTTTGGCGGAGAGGTGGAGCGGGAATTCGAACTACTTATCACCGGTTATAAAAACAAGAAATCACAAGATGGGTTAGAGGGATCAAATTTGACCAAGGTAAATTGAAGTGATCATTAAATATAAATCGAATAATGCCCAAAGTAACATTTAACTTTCAGGTTTGCGATGCAGAACTATCAAATGGAACAGAAGCTTTAAAGCACACATCCTCAACGCGATTGTCCGGAAACAGCACTCGCAAAAATAAAAAGAAAAACACACCGTATGGGCATGAGTTGATGAAAACCAAACCTCAGAAACCATCACATGATGAACGACAGTTACCACCAGACACCTTTGACTATAAAACATATAGTCAACGAAAGTTTATTACTTGTGATCCTGATTATTCGTCCGTTTCGGAAAAAAACAAGAATGAAATGCAAAGTATCAATCAGGGTGAAATACCCAACTTGAGCAATTTAGAAATCGGTCAAAGCCAGCAGCATCTTGAGGAAGACAATAAAAAGGTGACAAACCGGAGGTATTTAAATCAGTCGTGCTGGTCTCAATACTTGGAAGATCCGATAAAGTATTCAAAAGATCCATCTGCTACAATGGTTTTAGGTAAACATTTTTTCCTCTCTTCTTATTTATAACTATTACTATAATGTTTTTCTCCTTATTCACAGAACAATTTGATGCATACAAGGTAGCTAATGATATGGACGTGGAAACATTACAAAACCATTTTAAAAAGGTTAAACAAATAGAAAAAAAGGTAGTTATTCGAGGAATGGGAAACAAAAATATGAATTGTATTAATTAAAAATTTTTTTTAAATATATTGGTTACAGCGCCGTTTTAATCGAGATGAAATACGTAAGAGATTGGCGATCGGAGATAAAGATCCTTTGAATAATGGTAAGTAAATGTTCTCATCACTACAAAATTCTTACTAATCTTAATAATCTTTTTTCCAGAAATTAAAAAGGAGGAATTTCTAACCGGTTCCGACAATGAGAGCTATAGTTCCGACTCCGAAACATGTCCCAAATTATCAAGTGGGGTACTTCGCAAGCAATCTGATTTTTGTGAAACCAAACGCAATAAGGAATTTGAAAACGATAAAATTTTTCAAAAGAACCAAATTAACCAAGAAAAAACCATGAATCACTCGATTAATGGTAACCCCATTGAAAAATCGGATTTTCAATCAAATGAAAATTTGTTTTTCTTTGCGAACCAATCAAAGCTCCAAATAGAGGTTAGAATAGCCCTAGCTCAATCGAAGGAAATAGCCCAAATGAAAGTTAAGGTAAGTTTCAAAAAATATAAGTTTGTAAGTTCCTCAATTAATTGTTCTTTATTCTCTATTTTTAGGCAAAGAAGCATGGAGTCACACCAATTGTAGAAGTAATCCGTTCAATGCTGAGTGACGTTGGTATAAAAATGGACTCAAACCATCGGTGGATCTCAAGGCAGTTGCTCACTGGAATTCAAGTTCCGATTCTTCAGTTATTGGTCAACAATCTTCAGAAATATATTGAAAACTTAAATGTTACTCTACTAGAAAGCCTTAAAGAACGAGACGATCTTAATTCGGACCAAGATGATATACTACACGATCTGGAAAAAATAAATAACTTTTTGTAAGTATTCAGAATGTTTTAATTTTTGATTTCATTTTATACATTTTTCAAATTTTCCTTTCTTTCTAGTGTTTTTCAACAGCAATCTGGACAGCAAGTCAATAAAATAGTTAGACACGGCCTTCTCGATTAATCACTCTAAAGTTGCATGTTTTATTATTAATTTGTTTAAAAATATTATAATCACTTGTATAATTGATAACAATCTACCGAGACCGTTTATAAAACACATACTCAAAAAATGTTCTTTAAACACTGTTATATTTATGTAATCATTTAATACTATATAAATAAAAGCTAACACAAATTATTTATATTAATATTAAAACAAATTTATCGTTTGAAATATTTATTTAATCAAGTGGAACAAAGTGAAATAATTAATATTCCCGATCGTTTCAAAAGTGTGCTATGGGAATTAGGGTATATGGTGATCTTATCGCACGGTAACACTGAAATCGGCATTAATTTGGCGCCTTTTTATGTTTGCAACAAGCAATTTTCCGCCTCTTGTGAAATTTAGCAGTCAACATGTTGAAGAATAAATCTATAAAAACATCCAAGTTATATGTTATTAAGCGAGGTAAGTTGGTTTGCAATGCAGCTGCGACTGTTCTAAACGTGTGTATTTCAGATGGCAGGCAGGAGGAAGTGCATTTCGATAAAATAACCTCAAGAATCCAGAAGCTTTGCTACAACTTGAACATGGACTTTGTAGATCCTGTAAGTTTAATTCCCTAGTGTAATTATGGGGTTCTTATGGGTTCCACAAAGGTATTGCAGTTGGATGTAGAAGTTCTGCAAAGAATTAAGTGATCGCCTAAGGTGGCAAAGTCATGTGGGACTTCCAGGAACCGAAGAATTTCTGTCAACTAAAATTTAAATCATTGGATAGTTGATAAAGTATTATTAATCTATAATAATCTGTATATGTATTTGGTACATTTTCAAAAACTAAAATATGCACTTCCGTTATAGGTCTCCATTACCTTGCAAGTCATCAATGGTCTTTATTGCGGAGTCACTACTCAGGAACTGGACAACTTGGCTGCTGAGATCGCAGCTGGCTTAACTTGTAATCACGCCGACTACGCAATCTTGGCTGCTCGCATTGCAGTCTCCAATTTGCACAAGGAAACCAAGAAGGTATTTTCCGGTAAGTTTCCCTAGCTTTATTCAAGACTAAGTAACCGAAAGACTGTTTCAATTAGATGTCTTTGATGATCTGTACAATCATGTGAACAAGGAAACGAACCAGAAAGTTCCCTTGGTATCGGAATTCCACTACAATGTGGTTCAGAAGAACGCCACTCGCTTGAACTCCTCCATAATCTACGATCGCGACTTTGGGTACAACTACTTTGGGTTCAAGACCCTCGAACGTTCCTATCTGCTGAAGAGAAACGGCAAGATCGCCGAGCGCCCGCAGCACATGCTGATGCGCGTGGCGATCGGAATCCATGGCGAGGATATCGATGCGGCCGTGGAGACCTATAATCTCTTGTCGGAGCGATACTTCACCCATGCGTCGCCCACGCTCTTTGCCGCTGCCACGAATCGGCCGCAGCTGTCCTCGTGTTTCCTCCTCACCATGACGGCCGACTCCATCGAGGGCATCTTCAAGTCCGTGGAGCAGTGCGCCATGATCTCGAAGTCGGCTGGCGGCATTGGGCTAAATGTCCACTGCATCCGGGCGAAGGGCACCTCGATTTGCGGCACGAACGGCACCTCCAATGGCCTGGTTCCCATGCTGAGGGTCTTCAACAATGTGGCTCGCTATGTGGATCAGGGCGGCGGCAAGCGTCCCGGTGCCTTTGCCATTTACCTGGAGCCCTGGCACTCGGACGTCTTTGAGTTCCTGGAACTGAAGAAGAACACCGGCAAGGAGGAGAACCGCGCCCGCGATCTGTTCTACGCCCTGTGGATACCCGATCTCTTTATGAAGCGCGTCGAGGCCAATGGCGATTGGTCGCTCATGTGCCCCCACAAATGCCCCGGCCTTCACGATGTGTGGGGCGATGAGTTCGAAAGGTTGTACGAGAAGTACGAGCAAGAGGGTCGTGCCAACCGAACGGTGAAGGCTCAGTCCCTGTGGTTTGCCATCATTGAGGCTCAGGTGGAAACTGGGAACCCCTACATGCTGTTCAAGGATGCCTGCAACCGGAAGAGCAACCAGCAGAATGTCGGCACCATCAAGTGCAGCAACTTGTGCACCGAAATCGTCGAGTACTCCTCGCCGGATGAGATTGCAGTCTGCAACTTGGCCTCGATCGCCCTCAATATGTTTGTCACGCCCGAGAAGACGTATGACTTCAAGAAGCTCAAGGAAGTTACCAAGACGGTGACCAAAAATCTCAACAAGATCATCGACATCAACTTTTATCCCCTGCCAGAGGCAAAGAAGTCCAACTTGAGGCATCGCCCTGTGGGCATTGGTGTTCAGGGATTCGCTGACGCCCTGATTCTCATGCGTTTCCCCTACGAGAGTGAGGAAGCCGGCCTCTTGAACCAGCAGATATTCGAGACCATCTACTACGGCGCCCTGGAAGCCAGCTGCGAATTGGCCCAGGTGGAAGGACCCTACGAAACCTACGAGGGCAGCCCCGTGAGCAAGGGAATTCTGCAGTACGACATGTGGGACAAGGAGCCAACGAACCTGTGGGACTGGCAGAAACTGAAGGAGTCCATCAAGCAGCACGGTGTCCGGAACTCCCTGCTTGTCGCTCCCATGCCCACGGCCTCTACTGCCCAGATTATGGGCAACAACGAATCTTTCGAGCCGTATACCACAAATATTTACACCAGGCGCGTGCTGTCTGGCGAGTTCCAAGTGGTTAACCATCATTTGCTGAGGGACCTAACGGAGCTGGACTTGTGGGACGATGACATGAAGAACCAGATCATCTCGAGCCGGGGCTCCATCCAAAATATCGAGTCCATTCCCCAGAAGGTTCGCGATCTGTACAAGACCGTGTGGGAAATCTCGGTGAAGTCCACGATTAAAATGGCCGCAGATCGTGGTGCGTTCATAGACCAGAGTCAGTCGTTCAATATTCATGTGGCAGAGCCGAACTACGGAAAGCTGACGTCCATACACTTTTATTCCTGGAAAGCTGGTCTCAAAACAGGGATGTATTACCTGCGCACAAAGCCAGCTGCCAATGCTATTCAGTTCACCGTGGACAAGAAGCAGGGTGCCGTGAAGGTGAATGGCCAAAATGGCACCGCTGAGGAAAGTCCCCAGGACTTCGAATCGGACAGGGAACGAAAAATGGCCGACATGGTTTGTTCTCTCGAAAATAAGGATGCCTGTATGTCCTGCGGCTCTTAGGGGCAACCACTTAAGTTAACTTTTATTTAATTGTATTATGTAAACACAACTTTGAAATAAACATAAATTATGGATCGGTAGTTTTATTTATTTATTTATATTCTGGTTCTGAGGCAATTACAATTGGCTTCCAACCAATTTTTTTAGCTATAGCTTCTAGGCCTTAAGCTTGTGGAGATTATTTACATTGTTTTTACATCTAAATTGTGTGGATATAAATATTATTATTTTATATATTATTATTTTATATATTATTATACAGGTTTATTGCCTTGGTAAATTCCGTGGATAGTATGATACTTTGGAATTTTGGGGAAAAGAAATCTATTGAATTTGTGAGTGGGATGTTGTTCCTTGTCGTCTCGTATGCTAAAAATTCTAAGGAGAAATGCCGAACGTTGTGTGGATCGGAAAATAAGATGAACCAACCCTTTTATTAAATAACAAACAAAAACATTTAAAAAGGTACTAAAAAATTTGATTTATTTTAAATTACAATCGGATGCTAAACGGGATTTCGATTCTTTGGAAATGTTTATTGTGCTACTTGTATAGTGGTTTTGAACGACTTCCTGAGGTGTGGACACATACTGATGAGATAGGGCATTGTCCGTTATTATTTTCCGCACAACTTCCTCAACCGTTGGCGCCGTCGTCTCCAGGTCCGCTTGGCTCTTATTGTCCAGGTTCACCAGAGTAAGTGGCTGATCGGAGTTCACCACGGAATCCATGCCCGTCTTGGCGTTAAAGAAGTCCAGGACCCAGGACACCACAAAGAAGCAGGCGGCGTTCATCGGAAATGCTCTGATCAAGGTGGAGTTTAGACCGCGGAAAAAAAATTGCGGGCCTTCGTTTTTAAAGCCTTTTATTGCGCAATCGACAAATCCATTATATTTGGCGTTCGTTCCCAGGGCATCTGCTTGCATGTGGGTCTTCACCACGTCGATGGGATAGCAGGCCAACCAGGAGGACATGCCCGCACATCCTCCGGCGGTTAGAGTATACGGAATGCTCGGAGTTTCCACCTGCCGCATGAAGAACTCGAAGGACACGAAATAGGCGGCAAAACCTTGTCGAAAAGAGGAATTAGTGGTAAGCATTAATAGGATATTAGAGTAGAGTAAGAGTGTGTGCGCCCACATTTTTAAAGATTTCCGAGAAGAATAAATGCAATTTTGTTGTGTATTTTTATACCTATCGAAATGTAAGACATTTTTCAAATCGGACCATTCATTAAAAAGTTATACACAATCAAAATTGTTTATATATCTATCTCCCTCGCACTCCCTTTAGCTGAGTTACGATTATTAGATAGTCGGGACACCAACCCGCGTTCGCACTCCCTTTGGCTGAGTGACGGGTATTAAATAGTCGGGACACCAACCCGACTATAGCGTTATCTCTTGTTTTCTCTATAGATTTTTGTGACGCTCCCAATATTTTATAAAATTTTATTACGATAACTTACCTGGAATATCTCTTAGAATCGTGGCAGTAAGTCCCTTAAAGGCGCCTTTGATTCCCTCGGTTTTTAGAATATACTTGAGGCAGTGAATGGGTCCTGTGAATTTTAGTCCCCCATCAATCTGCGACGACAATTGTAGCCTCGTTTTGGCCAGCTCCATGGGTGCACAAACGAAACTTTGGGCTACGCCGGCGATAGAGCCCGCGTAAAAGTGTGACGTCAGTGAATTGGGGTCGTTAGACAATCGCTGAACATTTCCGTATACCCCGAAAACAATGGCGTTCACCAGTCCAATTCCACCCATGGGGCTGCTAATTCCTCGATACAGTCCTCTGAAGCTGTCTCTTTGCAGTATCGTCCGAAAGCAGTGCAATGTGCCTTTGTATTTGGGGTTACGAGGATCATCGGTTTGCAGGTGGACTTTCACGGTATCGAATGGGTGACCAACGAGAACGCCAGCAGCACCTGGAATTCGAAAGCAGAGTATCTGATAAAAGGTGCCATGAATATAGTACGCATTTTTAAGCCAGCTTACCTCCCAAAAGTCCGGCGACAAAATCCACAACCATTTTTGGCGATAAAGTTTCAGAGGTAGCCTTCAATTGTATGCCTCCGATCTCTGAACCTCTCTTTCCATATGGATCCTAAAAGGAATGAAATTAAAAAGGTTCAATAGGGCCGTAAAATATTTTTTTACGATTCGTCTAACCAAAAATGGCAAATACTTCACTACTAAACGGTGAAATAATTTGTCGCGTGTGTCCTAAACAAATTTTTCAGTTGTCGCGATGATTTTTTTAATCGGCGGAGGTTAGAGTAACTGATAACGCGCTTTTGATGCTTTAATTCAAAACATTCAATTTAAACTAAAGGTATAGGCTAATATTGCGACTAAAAATTACCACTTATTTTAAATTTTGTTTTATTTTTATTTAACTGGCGCAGGACTTCAACAAGGTTTTAAAAAGTGTATTAAAACTTAAAAAAGATACAATATCTAAAAATCCTTAACTAAGGTTACGCCAACCTTATGATTCATAATTAGCTTTTGGGGTATTCAATAGTCGATACTTTTAATTTTTTTATTTATTTGTATTCTACATTATGTAATAAAACTGAGCTTGGACATTTTCACAGTTGTCGCGACTCGTTCTTTGTGTTAGAGATTAAAAATAAAATGTCATTATTGCGACCTCTCAGAATCCTAATCGCATTGGGCATCGACGACTTTGTAAATTAAAAAACAGTGTATTAACTTATTGTTTTCTAAATAAATCTATCTTTAATATTCTTAATAAATTTCATCTATGAAAAAATCCTAATATTCTGTTCTTGGAACCTTTTTAAACACGAAGTGGGTCAAATCTTTAAAAATTATTTATTTTGCAGAGGGCAAGAGTATATTGTATTCGAGGATGTCTATCTAATAGAGACAAGGAAACGTTTTTAAGCATAGGTACATAAATACATATATTATTTTTAAACACTAACAGCCAAGCTAAACACATTTTGATAACGGTCATAAAAAACATACCTACATGTGTAAAAGTCAGAGAAAAATTTAAAATAAATACATGAATTCATTACCTTTCCATTGCTAACACGAAGTATAAGTGATATTGGATGCATCTTGGAGTTGTTATGATTTCACATATTATACAGGACCCACATAAATTTTAAACCACCAGAGGTTGTCAGTATCTGTTATGCTGGAAAACGAAATTTAATATTTTATTTAAAGCCTTAGTAATTAATTGACTTGACTCTTCATAATGGCGATTCATCTAATCAAAAATGTATAATGTTGATGCAGATGAATTTAAAACATATGTTCAACCTTAAAAACCGACTTAAGTCTGGCAAAGTAAAGGAAGATTTTCATTTAAAAACCAACATTTCTTTTCAGCGTAAAATTGTTCGACGACTTATCTACTTACCACAAAGATGAGTTATATGCATTTCTTCCCATATTATTTTACAAAAATAAATAATTGTGTCATCGAATATTTATGCATTTAAAAAAAAGCCGACTTTGTTTTAAAATGTAAAAGGTGTATACGATCTTACTGTTTTTACTCTAATAATATTCCCAGTAATCATTCAAACATTTAATATTCGATATAATACAAGTTATTTATTAAATAATAAGTTATTATTAATAATTGGCAGAAATATATTATAAATAATATTAAATTTAAATCGAAAAAATGTATCATTAATACATTTCCGTTGGATATTTAAGAATATATACAGATTGCTTAAAAATACTTTAAAATATTTGATATCAATAAAAGACTTTTACAGCCCAAATATTTCCATTCGAATTACTCATATTTACTTAATTTTTGCTGAAAACATTATTTTTTTTCTTTTTAAGAATATCTCATATGCAGCCATATGATCTCTGCTTAAGTTTAAATTTCTAGACAAAGTGCAACCATTCTCAAAGGTTTTTCTTGCTCTTAACGACTCAAGCGATCATAATAGAATCGTCACATTCATTCGCTTCTGTATTTGTTCATGTGCTATAGCTTTTAACAAGAAAGAGAGATAGCTTCGGTCAGCCGAAGTTTATATACTCTTGCAGATCATTCCAATTAAATCACAAATTAAAAATGTTAAATCTTGATTTACTTGCGTATTTGTCAAAAATAAATTATAGCAGTTGTCGTATTATTTTGGACCAAAATTTTTGGTATTTAAAAAATTATAATCCCAAGAGTAGAAGGTAATATCTCAAGAAACAACGAAACTGTATTTTTTTTCATTATTGTTCCGATTCTTTCTATGGGAGCTATTAGATATAGTTGTCCGATCCGGCTGGTTCCGACCTGCAATACAAATAAAGTTATATCCCGATAGTTGTATGACTAGTTTGCAAAGAAACGGACAGACGGACGGACAAACGGACATGTCTCGATCAGCAGATCAAAAATGTATATATTTTATGGGATCGGAAACGTCTTCTTCACTGCGTTGCAAACTTCTGACTGTAATTATAATACCCTCTGCAAGGGTATAAAAAGCCCTCGAAACATTTCAAAGCTTTCTATCTATGTATATAAGTTCATTTTAGTCTTAAAGTACAACTCGGTGGGTGAGTATCGTGCGAAAAGCTTGCCGCTAAATATTTGAGGTCATCTGGAACACATTACCTTTCCTTGGCAATACCTGTGTATATTTTTATCTACATTTGTACTTATGTGTACCCAGAGCATATATGCGATAGTTAATCTGTAAATGGATACAAAAGTGATAGTCAAATGTGAAAATTCTTTATATAACGCCAATGTTTATACCCCTGATCTATGTGCATGTACACAAAACTGTGTGTAGATTGAAAAGTGTGTATTTGTTTGTGTTTAAAATAATCTAAATGATCTCACATTAGTGACGTGCGCGTGTGTCATAATAAAACTTCGTGCGTGACCATTTTTACCTGTTGAATTGGCGAAAGCGGAAAGCTTTAAAGTATCTAAAACAATAAAATCCCTTGTTTAACTTTGATAGAACTAAATAAATATAAGACCCGTAGCTAATGACCCGAAGCTCGGGTGCGTTCAATCATATGATTCTAGATTACCTTAAAATACCATCGAAAGTGTCAATAGTGCGCTATCAAATATTGATGTTATTGATTTCGATGCGATGTGTGCCTATGTGTTCATTCAATCCGATCGTGTTCAACACGCGCCGATCTCTAGCTCATCTTTACAGCCGTGTATCTTAAATTTTCCAGGGATGCCCAACTAAAGCAACCTAAACCGATCAGAACAAGATTTTCTTAACGGAATTAATGGAGTTTTAAGATCAATCAATATGGGATCGGTTTATTTTACGAAAAAGATCACAAAATAATATAGGATTGCCAAGGAAAAAAATTTAAGAAATATAATAAACTGAAGATCATTTCCACTTGAAATAAAATTGTATTCTAATTAAGAAGGGAGGGCAAATTTGTTAGGAAATAAGTAGCGAAGTGAGTTTTTCGCAAATACATGGTATGTTATGTGTATACAAGAACAAGAGTACTTTTAAATAGTGAAAGTATTTTAAAAACGTTTGAACCAAGTAGATTTTTATTTATTAAAATCCATTTATTATATACTTCGTTATGCGTCACCAAATTATTCTGTCATCAACGGTGTTTCCTAATTTGCCTCTCGAAATCGAAAGAAAGTTCGCAGTAATTGTATAATTATACATAGTAGATAATAGTCTGATAAGGGGAATGGTTACGACAATATTTAATCAAAAGCAATTCAGGGGAAAGGTTGGCCGAATTTGTTGGGTGTGACGATTGCTGTTTTGGGTCTTAAGCCTAAACTGCTCGATAATTTTGTGCTAATTTAATAATAATTTGTTATATAATGTGCGACTAATAGATTGATTGACAAAATACACCTTCTTTATAGTTCATATAACCATTTTCGAAGGCCACCAAACCCGGTTTGTAGATGGAAACGTACTGCACCCATCAACAAGTAATGTCGTCATACTGGTGATTATATTTATACTCAATAATCACTGAGATCAACAGCAAATATATAAAACAACCACAGAAAAGCTTTTGGAATCCTATAAATACATATATATCTGAACCCTCATAGCCTTAAAGTTGATCTTTGCAAATTTTTAACTAAGTTTGGTATTTCTAATTTTTTTTTCAGATTTATTTAACGCGGGCATAAATACTAATCGACAATGAGTTGGAATAAGCGGAATACTAGTCACATATCAATATACAACTACCCGGAACATTTAAATCCATTCTACGAAGATGACAACCACAAGCGCCTTCGATTTTGGGGATTTAGCAAAAAGAAGAACGAAAATGGCAGGCACAGTTTGTCTATTGGAAACTTGCAAGAATTGTGGTGAGTTCTTTCTGTTTATTTAGTATGTGTCGATCCCTAAGAAGTATAAATAACTTACCCCTTGTACCAATTTTATCTGTACAAATGTATAGATCATTCGCTCATTTATTTTAAATTTGTTTTAAAACTATTTTTTATTATATTATAGGAAATCGTATTCTTTTCGTAAAAAGAAGTCCTCAACATTGGGAATAAATAAAACCTCTGAGAGCCCGCCGACCCTAAGACGAGACCTAAATGATAAGTATGTATAATAATATCTCGAAACTAAGCACAGATTTTATAAACAATCAAATAGTTCGTATTTGAATTCTAGGGTTTTCCGGGGAGACCGTCACACATCCCTTCAATCCCTTCCCATGGATTCCCGAAGAGAGGTAATTATAAAACTCGAAATATTTACAGAAAATAAAAATTCTAATGAATTATACTCTTTGTAAATTTAGTCTGATTCAATCTCCAATGGGGCTTACTTTAATCGTAATGATCGCTACAGAAGCACAACGCAGTTTTCTGGATATTCCTCGCCAAATCAACAAAATATAAGGTGTGTATATATATTTTTTTTCTTTTCATATAAATCTTACAAAATAAAAAAAAAATTGTTTTTGTAGGTTATCACAAACTAGTCTAGCCAGCTCAAATCCTTTCGAATCGCAACCGGATTCGTGTCCCAGCTCCCCGATGAGTAGTAGAAGATATCGCAAGAAGAGGAGAGCTCCGCCGCCGCCAAAACTAGTGGTAATTTTAAATATATTTCCACTCAGTTCATTTATATTCAATTTAACACTAATTTGTAGGTCGAGGACTACCTAGCAACCAAAGACATCGAGACTCTTGCCTCTGAAATTGACGAGTTTGTTAACAACAGAAAAGAATCTTTAATAAAGCAAGAAGTTGGAGTGGAAGTACCGAAATCAAATCAACCCGCACCGATCTCCGAAAGCGAACTTAACCCCAGCACGTCCAAAGCACCACAAACCATTGATATAAAGCAATCCAATGGAATAAGCACGGTCACTGAAAAGGAAAATGTCACTATCCTTGAATCTAATACCAAAACTAATACCCGCACTTCCCCAACACAACAATGGATTGGCACAGTACACTTAAAGCAGTCGAAAGAACCGGAAATATTAATCACACCTACTGAGGGTCAAAAAGTCATTTCCTCTAATACTTCTAGCCAGGCTAAGCCCTGTATTTCCAAAAAACCCGAGTGCATTGCGAGCGTACATATTAACCAATCCTCTGAACACATAACAGTATGCTCTGAACAAAAACCAAATAACGAATTCAGCGTTCAGCTAGAAGAAAAGAAAAAACAAAACGGCACTGTACCTGTGCATATCAGGGAAGAGCTTTTAGTTACTAAAGGTATTTCAAATGAGGCAGATATTCCGCGTAGTTCAGAAATTGTGAAACAATCAGTCATTTTGGTAGATTCTGAAGAATCTATTAGCCCTAGCACTTCCAAAACACAACAGTCTATTGCCCACAAAGATGTTAAACTATCCAATGAAACCGAAAGTGTAAGCACCGATGTAGAACTAAGAGATAGCGCCTGCGTAGAAGATAGAAAAACGAATTCGTTTGGCACGGTTAAGCAAATTTCCCAGATCTTTGAAGAGAACATTAGTTCCAGTGGTCCTAGTGTTATTCCCAAACGAAATACAGCAAATATCTGTGAGTCAAATGGTGCAATATCAAAGAATACAGAGAATCATCTTGTTTCTAATGTAATCCAACCAAACCCAGCTCAAATTAGCGAAGATTTACAAATAAGAGAAGAGTTTGAATTGGAAAGTGATCTAAGAATTGGTGAAAGGCCAAGAAGGTCTTCCATCTCAGCGGAACGGGAATCAAATTCTACACCAACACCGCGGATGCGGAAGAAGAAGTCCATAAAGGAAGTGCTAGAATCTATAAGCAGAAATCAGAAGATTTTGAATGAAAGTGCGGCCAAGGGCACAAAGGTGTATCTAACACCCTCCTATGCGGAGAATAAATACAACTATCCCAATGAGTTGAATAACGTTAATAACAGATCTTCCAAAGAAGTCACGTCTACCAATATTTCTGTTAGCACATCGGATACCGATGAGTTACCATCGCAAAGTAATTTGTTTATAAGCAAGATAAGCAAATTCAAGGGTCAATTCAGGGAGTCATCTCCCACTTCATCAAACCTAGATTGGAACCCATTGCCGAAACCAAGTCGAGCCCATAATTCAGCTAGTTCTAATTTCAACAACGGCTCGTGTTAAGAGTTAAATTAATTATGCTTTACACAAAACAAATATTTATATTAAACCAAAACCAAATTTATACGCAATAAAATAAAAAGTGTACTTATTTAAAAATGAAGTTATTTTAATGGCGAACATGCACTAGGAAATCTATTAGCAGGGTCAATTATGATCGACCGATTTCTACATTTTTATAGAATTTATTATCTTTAAAGTAACAAGTGTTCAATTAGCTTTAGTAAAGTTTTGAAAAATAATTTGGACATCAATTTTCCTACTTGCAAATATTAAATTACTCAACACCAATTTGTTACTTAATGCGATTTCATTTTAAGTCTTTCAGAAGAGTGTCCGTTGAGTTGTCCCACGGGATCCTCTTTGGTTAACTTCGATACTTCATCGTAGAACCGGGGAAAGTATTGGATGGCGAGGAATACAGCCAAAAGGTATACGCCAATAACAAAAGTTAAGAAGAGATCGAAGATCGCCGGCTTAACTCTGTAAACATTCAGTTTCACATCGTTCTCATTGTAGAACATAAATTCTGGATCTCTGCCGTCGGGCTTATCGTATATGATTTTAACATTGTTGAGGTATTTTTCGAAAGCATCCTTGACGTCGTTATTATGCAGTATGGATTTAACTCCAAAGTATGGCACGATGTTTTCTTCTTTAATGGCCTATTAACAGAAACAGAATACATTAAAGATCTACTCAATCAAGGAATTTAGTTACTTACCAATTGCCCATCGAAAATGCTGGAAATTGGATCCACTTTGTACATATAACTGGCCAGAGCTTCCGCAATAATTCGAGATGTGTTGAGAGTGTGTTCCACGATGCGACTCTCATCGTTTTTGAAGATTGTTGTCCGAATGGGGCTCCTTGGACTCTTAACGGACGACAGGGTGAATGAGGGATAGCGTTTTATGCTGAAGCGCTCATGCTCCCAGGCAAGTTTGGTGTCAGCTAGGTTGATCTTCTTATGCACACCCTCGACCGTTAAGCCACTCGAATACTTTTCAGCTGATGACTTCAACAGTTTGAAGAAATTACTGATGGAAGTCTTATCTTTGGGTGGCTTAGAGACGTGCATATACAAAGCATTGTCTGCGGTGTAAGATAAACTTTCGGTGATGGTGTCCAAACAGAGAACAAACTCAACATTCTAGAAAAAGAATTTGGAACTCATATTAAGACCTTTGTACCTTTCATTTTATTTAGCTAATCAAACCTGCAGCGCATTATCATCCACTTCGAGCCACTTCTTTGAGCCTTGGAAGTTTAGTAGGACGCCAGCGTCCGAAAGCAAAAATCGGAGACGGTACTTGGGTGCCATGCTGGATGTATAGTGCAATTTGCTAAACAGTTCCATAAGCACCAGTAAAACGGCAGCATCAGCATTCACTGGATAGTCCTACGATTCAAAGAGAAAACCAAAAATAGTATGACATTTTATAAAACATTTTTTTTAGAGATACATGCTATAGATAACCACTCTTGACCTCTTAAATAATTGTCATAATAATCGTGAAACCACACTAAAAGATCAGATAAAGATTATCATCTTTTAGATAGGGAGGCCCTTATCTTTGAGGTACAAATGCGTTTATTTGTACTTCTTGAATTATGTTAAGGTGTTACCTCCACGTTTAATAGTTTAATTTACTTTTGAATAAAATAAATTGAAAAACGGAGCAGATAATATTAAAAAAAATGAATTAAATGAATTAAAAGTAAAGTTTAGAAGATAACATTACTTACATTATATATTCCGAAGGTTTTCAGATTCGCGGTAATCAAGATGACAGGAAGTTTTTGTCCATCGCCAACTGATTCTGTGGGTTTTAGGGCCAATTGATTTGGAATCAGCTCGCCGTGAATGATGGGAACCTTGCTGTTTTTGTTGGCCACAATACTTCCGCCACCGACATTCACATGGTATCTGTTGGCCGAGACTGTTACGATCAATTGTCCCAGTGCAGTCTGATTTTGACCCGCATTATCCGTAGTCGTATAGGTAATGTCGTCGATGATCTTTTCCAAGTCCTTATTATATGGGGCAAAGTAAATGGGGACTGCAGCTGTGTGTGTCAGCATAGATTGCTCCAAAATAGTTATAAGTTCTTTGGCTTCTAGATCTAGACCCAAGATATTCGACGGAAGCATGAGAATAAGTCCTCCAGCATTTTTTAACTTGTCAAAATCATGGAGAGACAAGTCGGTTAACCTGTGAATAATAAATTATATTATATTTATATATTATATTATAATTTTAAGATTACTTACCGCGTAAGAACACAGTGCCTAGACGTATTCCAAGAATACAAAGATCGCGCTTCCAG
The DNA here is from genome assembly GCF_030179915.1 of Drosophila takahashii. Lineage (NCBI taxonomy): Eukaryota > Metazoa > Arthropoda > Insecta > Diptera > Drosophilidae > Drosophila > Drosophila takahashii. Next base: position 3,542,790 of record NC_091678.1, on the reverse strand, counting down.
GGATATTGCAGCTACCCGGCTTCCTAAAAGTGACAAGGAAATTAATAAAAATAGTTAACTTATGTGCCTAAAAAATTCAGATAATTATGACTATTTAGTTTAAGATTGGGCTCCGAAAAAGGGCGGATATGAATAATAATTAGAGGCAGTCCAAAGGGTATTTGAAAATAAATTCAGAGCAGGGCAGCTTAAGATATAATGTCTTCTAACAGCTAACGAAATTTCCCAAGCCATACATGGCACAAATTTAAAATAAAGAACACGTTCGATAGTTTTAATGAGATTCCATGTTACTAATTAAATAAAGGAGAAAACCCCTCGTCAATGCTTATTAGAATTTAGGTCAGATGCACCGTCGAAAAATAAAAGCATATTAGTGTACACATGTAAAAGGGCTGCGCTACAATGAACTTACATAATTAGTATTTATCTTTTTTATTATTTACTCACCATAATGTTGCCCATTTAGATCGTATTTGGACATGGAAATAACCTCGAATTCGCTGGGCATTACCGGTGAACATATTAACAACATAGAAAAAACAATAAGAAGGCAGTGGGGTAAGCCGCCTCTAAATATTTCCGCAAAACTATCCGCTTCATTCATCTTTTATCTTTTTAATATGACTATTTTCTAATAAATCTGCCGATGTGGGCAATTAATTAATTGTAAAAAAGAATTTGGAAAAGTGTCAGCTGTTTTATCGATGTTTATGGTGGTTGAAAAAAGTGGGCAATCGGGACGTGACATTTTTGTCTTTATCGGAATTCTTGAAACGAAACACAATTTATATCGCATAGGAATGGCCAGAATGGTGAAATATTTTAGATGTTTACATTATTCTAGAAGAAGAAGGTTAATTTATTTATTTTCTTATTATTTTAAGACCTTTTTTTATTTTCAATTTATACAAATTACTCCAAATTCCTGAAAGACTTATTTTAGATAGTTCCGTTTCCGCCGTTCCAAGCGCGACGATATTTTCGTGCAGTTAATCTAGTTGGCGCTGCAAAAAAGTATCGCTGCTTTGCGCATCTCTGCTTCGGCTAGTATGACTTTGAATTTTACTTTTACAGAAAGAACAACTTTTATTAACGAAAAATTTAGCCATGCCCGCATTTAAAGGTACCTAGTGTTTTTCGCCGCTGCTTGCACAAAACCTGACCATTTTGCTTTCAGTTAAGGTGAAGTGGGGCCGGGAGCTCTACACAGACATCGATGTAAACACCGATGAGGAGCCGATTTTGTTTAAGGCCCAGTTGTTTGCACTTACTGGCGTTCAACCGGATCGCCAGAAAGTGATGTGCAAGGGCGGCATTCTCAAGGATGACCAGTGGAACTTGCAGATCAAAGACGTAAGTGGGCAGCTACAGTGTTTCCGGTGACTTGGTCCTAACCAGAATCCTGTTTTTTCTCAGGGAGCTGTGGTGTTGTTGCTGGGCAGCAAGGAGAGTGTTCCAGAAGTGCCCACTACACAGGTCAAATTCATTGAGGACATGAATGAGGCGGAAGCCGCCACAGCGGTAGGTATCCTGATTTAATTTAGATATCGGTATCTTTATACTTTGTAATGCTGCCTTTTCTATTAATTATTTTGGTTTCTGAAAATTCTGGCTGTAAGCCACCAAAATATTTATCCCTTAAAGTGGTTATAATAGCGATTTTTTATAAAAGGTTCTAAGTTGCTTTACTTTTAAGTACTGGAAGTTAATAGTTTTTGTTTATACCAAATGTGCTGAGTCATGAAACCAGTTTCATACTTATCATAAAACTAATTTTAAAATTCCGATGCTTATGCTTCGTTTATATTAAAAAGCACTTCATGCTTTAAATACAAATGTGTCATTAGGTGAATATTTCTGTAAAATTATATTTTTTTTTGCTGTGACTAAAGCCTTATTTGTTTAAGCTTTATTAAAAGACTTAAAACTTCTTTGTTAAGATCATATAAAAAGTATACAAATTAAAATAGAAAAAAAACCTAATTAATTTATTCGATTTAAATTAAATTATTTAATAGTAATAGTATAAATAATAGGAAATTTTGTTTGTACCTCTGCTGTTTCATATATTCTAATATGAGATCATCCTATTTGCAGATGCGTTTACCGGCCGGGCTCACAAATCTGGGCAATACGTGCTACATGAATGCCACTGTTCAGTGCTTGAATGCAGTGCCTGAGCTTCGCACTGCCTTGACCACTTACAGTAACGATGGAACTGACACCATGTCGACTGCCTTTTCCATTTCGTCCGCCATGAAGTCCATATTTGCTCAAATGGAGAAGGGCACAACCGTGACGCCAATTGTTCTGCTGCAGGCATTGCACCGGGCATCGCCGCAATTTGCCCAGACCGGCGAAAACGGCACTTACAGGCAGCAGGACGCCAACGAGTGCTGGGCAGAAATCCTGAAAATGTTGCAGCAAAAGCTGCGACCAACAAACCAGGATCCATCGAATACTGTTCAGAAAAAGCACAGGTGAGTCAATATTTTAATGCCATATAACAGATACTTATATTTATTTAATTCCTCTTAAAGCTCGTTTATTGACCAATTTTTCGGTGGCACTTTTGAAGTTAAGATGAGCTCAGAAGAGGTTCCCGATGAACCTTCTACCGTGACCACTGAGAATTTCTTGCAATTGAGTTGCTTTATATCCATGGATGTTAAGTACATGCAGAGCGGACTTAAATCCGTAAGTAAAATTACCAGGAAAAGGAGCTGCATTAACTTTGATATGCATTTTCAGAAAATGAAAGAGCAGTTGGTGAAAAAATCGGAAACTTTGGGACGCGATGCAAAGTACATTCGAACTGTAAGAGGGGTTTGGTTCGCTATTACGCCGGTAAACTAATTCTTTTCCGTTTCAGTACTTGGTGAGCCGACTTCCAGCCTATCTCACCGTACAATTTGTTCGCTTCCAATACAAGGGAAAGGAGGGCATTAATGCCAAAGTGTTGAAGGATATTAAATTTCCCATTGAGTTTGATGCCTTCGAGTTGTGTACTCCCGAATTGCAAAACAAGCTGTGCCCAATGCGCTCGAAATTCAAGGATTTGGAGGACAAGAAGATGGAAGTTGACGTTGTCAAGCCCAATGAAGCCAAGGAGGAGAACAAGGACATTAAGTACGAGCAGTTCTGGTTCGATGACGACTTGGGCAGCAACAATTCGGGATTCTATACATTGCAAGCCGTGCTGACGCACAAAGGTCGCTCGAGCTCCTCGGGCCATTATGTGGCTTGGGTTCGCTCCAGCGGCGACGTGTGGTTCAAGTTCGACGACGACGAGGTGTCTGCCGTGGCCACAGACGAGATCTTGCGGCTGTCCGGCGGTGGCGACTGGCATTGCGCATACGTCCTTTTATACGCACCCAGACGTCTGGAGAAAATATAAGTTATTGTGTTAACGTCATTACATTTGTATTGTTAATATAATAATTCTGAATAAATAACCAAAACCTTAAAGGGCGTAAAATCGATTAGGATGACGATAAATACAATTTTTTTTTTAACTTTTCTGTAATTAAAATAGTTTTTGACAAATTAATTAAAAAAAAGGATTTACAATAATTATCCACTCATCAAAATCCTGCTCCTCGCAGCAGTAAATCCACTCAACCAGCAAATATTTGACAAGCTGGCCCAATTAATCCAGAAAAAGAAATTAACTTTATTTTGTAATCTCCAGTTATTGGATTACATATTTTTATTTTTTGTTCTCGATTAACCTCTTGGAAGGTTTGTCTAAATCTATGCTGTATAGAATTTGGGGTCAATATTCCAAATCTTCAATTTAGCGTCAATCCATGGACGAAGTTTAGCCACGCTGGCATACACACCGGGTATGTTTTCCTCTCCACAGCCGATTCCCCAGGCAACAATGCCGGCCGACTTGAATCGTCCCTTCTGGCCCTTAATGGGGCATACTAATGGGGAACCTCCGTCTCCCTTGCAAGTATCCTTATCCTTTTCGCCGCCAGCACAAATAAAGCTGTCGTGCAAAATAAAGTGCCTGCCGAGACGAGTTTCGCGCAGGTTGGTCTGGCACTGTTGTTCCGGGACCACAGGCATATCCACCTTTTTCAGGATTACCTGGTATTCCCCGTCCTTGCCAAACTTGTTCTTACCCCAGCCGGTAGCATAACAACGATCATAATCAAAGTTTTCACCCACGTCGGGCAGGCAGACGGTTTGAATGTTGGGCTGGAAGGTAAATGGGCTTTCCAGCAGCATCACAGCAACATCGTTGTAAAGGGCTCCCTTATTATACTGTTCATGATACACTATTTCCTTCACATATCGGTCCTCATGCGCAATGATTTCAGTCTTTGTCTGCGTGTCCCATTCCCCGGCTCTCACTGAAATCAGCAATTAAAAAATGGGTATAAGTAATCCCAAGGACGGAACTTACTTACTAGAGCCCTGCGTGAATCATTCAATTTTGGCTATAATAGTTTGCCATGAATTTTCTGATATGTTTAATTGAATTAAATTAATTCAATTCTATGTGAAATAAATTGAATGTTTTTCTAATTTATTTTGAATTGAAAGAATGAATGAATAATTTTTATGAATTTGCCAGATTTTTCTTGTGCTTTATTTTGAGAACAAAAAGTAGACATTTTTTAACAAATCAATGTTAACTACATAGTAAATAAAATTCATGCCGATTTAATCACAAAATTATGGCCCTTTCTTCTTTAAAAGAAATTGTCGTTTGAATTATTTGGGAATTCATGCCATTCATTCATTCGATTCTATTAAACTCAAAATTCAAATTCATTCAATTCTATTAAACTCAAAATTCTAATTAATTCATTCATATAAAACAAAAAATTCAAAATAATTTATTGAATCCATTCAGGGCTCTATTTTGGTTGGTTACTTACCAACAATGGAACTTGGTTGCTTGTTGTGAACACAATGAGCAGCAGTCAGAACCACATTGGGAGCTATTAAAGCTCCTCCGCATTCGTACAAGTTGAGCTGTCCTTCCTCTCGGAGAATTGCCAGCATCCAAGGGAATTCTCCGAACTCAGCCTCCTGGTTTACAGCTCCAGTGATTTTGAAGCCAACGCCGTTGGGATTCGAGTAGCCGCAGCCTTCAGGATTCTCAGGGGCGACTGGGAATATGGGATCTTTTCTCTTTAGCATAAAAATAGGTTAGAAATCAGAAAGTTAAAATTTAAAATATTTTTAAATACATACCTTGTTTGGAAGATCGCAGCACAGATCCAAATAGTTTTTGCATTGTGCGCCCGTATCGATTCGAATATCAATTATACCATCGCCACTGGTGTTGATCGTGTCATTTGCACACAGCCAGCGTGGAACACACTCTTTTTGATCGCCACAGGATTGATATTGGGCTGCTCCTGATCCGTTTCCTGATCCTGAGTTACTGGACGAATCTTTTGGATTGACAACTGGAGTTGGAGGGCTCGTTGTGGAGGAGCTAGGTGTTTCATCGGTTTTGAAAATGTCTGCAATCAGGTTGTCCAGGGAAGTATCTTGCGCTCCACAAGTGAATATGCAGACGCATATTATAAGGCTGTTTAGTAATATCATAATACTAGAAAAGAAAAATAAATATTCCGTTCATTACTTTTAAGAAACCAAATTTAGGTCAAAAAAGCTCATTTAATCGAAAATATGTTAACTCAAGGTAAACATTATGACAAAAGCTTAAGTATTGATGATATAACGACGCTTGTTATTGGTGGAATATCGCACTTAAAGCGGTAAAGGTAATTCCCCCGAAGAGAATGACACATATTTCTGAGCAAAACAGGCGGATACGGATACTTTTATGCGTTTAAGCTGGCATCCATTAAGGCTTTAAAGCTTTCTCCCCATCAATTTTAAAATTTATTATCTGGCCAGTTTGGCTTTGCTTTCTTTTTGTATTTAACATATGTATTGTTCTTAATCAAATACATAATAAATAAGAACATGTCGCTATCAGGCCTATTTGCTTTTAGGTTCGAATAAAAGTTCAGGCGATAAGAAATCCAAGTGTTTGGGGGCTCACAAATGCACAGGAGTTAGGGTGGGTCAATTTTAATAGAAACAGAGCAATTATAATTTTAAAATACACAAAAGAAGAGGCAAGCTTTAACGTTACGTAATTAGAACTCAACATCTCTCAGGTTTTCTCATGGTAAACTACCAAAATGGCCCTTGGTATGTATGTACATCAAAATCATACCAATTCCTGATTGAAATACCAATTAAACCTTTTTTCAACCAAGTATGGGTAACTTTCAGGGACTATTTTCTCCCAATTAAATAATAAATTAGAAGAGCACCAACCATTTTGTATTAACATACAAAAGGTACACGACTTATCCGTCATTATCATGGTCTTTAGTAAAAAAAAATAAACTATCTTTTTTGCAAATGAAATACACAAATAACTGGTTTTGGATTCGAGTTAACATGTGCATTATACAATTCATATTCATGAATGTATGTGAATAGCAGAATTTTACTCAAAACATATATGAACGTGAGCCAGGGTTATTTTTTACACTTTATATATTGAACTTTAACATCCACAGATTGATTACACTTCAAATATACATGCTACAAACATATATATATTTTTTTTTGAGAGAGAGCATAAAACGCTGAGATAGGAAGAAATCTATCTAGATATTATTTTAGAAAAATTATGTGCACCTATTTTCATTTTATTACTCTTAGTCTTAATTTTAATTTATACAATACGTACTCTATAATTTAAACCTCTTTAATTTGATAAGGTAGCAAAGCGTTCGGCAAGTAATGAACAATACACTCGACTGATTTGATTTCTGATTCAGTCTTAAGTGTGAGCTGACGATCTTCGCTTCCGACGAGCTTTAAAGCTGGTTCTAAATGAAGTTCCCAGCTTACGTATCACACAGTAAAAAACTAGTGGAACTTTAAAAAAATATAAAAATTTTTTAAGTCAAATGGGACTATAGTATAATGAGTTTGTTTAACCGTCTATAACCGGTTCCCTCTCATTGATTAATTACATTATTTTCTGTTTAAAGTGGCTTCAATGGATCCAGTTCAGTATCCTGGTCAGTACCTTTGTTGTTTCATTCTCGCGCCAAAAATTTGAAAACTTCCAGAGAAGAAAAAAAAAATTAAGGTATTATTTATTTTATAGTATTTATATGTCTCAGAATAAATTTGTTAAAAAACTGAATTAATTAAACGCGCATCACATAGTAAAAATATCAAATCATTTCTTCTTGGGACGTTACTTAAAAATTCCGTTTTCCACTGGTCCAAAATTGTCAAGACATCGGCTTTATCTTGACATATTTACCAGAAAACGGTCATACAAAATATAAGAAATTTCAAGTTAACTTTGTGTTTATAAATATGGATAATAATGATTCAAAAGCAACAGATGAAATTTCTGCTCAGCAGTCTATTGCGTTGAGACGTGAACTACGTAGAAAGAAAATATTGGAAGCCTCTAAGTCACGACTAGACAAATTAAATGGCAGAGTTTCAGCACTACAGAACGAAAACATAGGTAACACGTGATAATTTATGCACAGCTAAGTACATTGTTCATATGTACATCATTCATACATATGTAAATAAAAGTCTTGTGATTTCGGTCAAAATCCACATCAAATTGAAATCTTTTCAGAAACCATACAAAAATGTTTTTTATACATTATATTTGATTATTAATTTCTTTCAGATGACGGACCTACAAATACCCAATACTCCGACCCAGAGGTGGAGCCGGATATTCCCGTTAAACGTTCATTTTTGCCGGAACAACCTGCGACCCCGGTAGTCAGTGCTCCAAATATATTGCTGAAGAGCAGAGTTCACATTATCTTGGCAGCTGTCGTAGGATTCATACTAGCGTTATATACCAATAGCAGCGTTTTCTTTCCTGTTCTGCTCTTTGTGATTTTGGAACTTGCATTTCTGCAGTATCATAAACGCGACTGCTTGCCGCCCAGCGTGGGACCGATGTTACTTATGTTCATTAATCCAAATATTACCAACAAAATTAAGCAGTTTAGCAGTATATTTTTGATCCTCCAGTCACTTTTGGGTGATCTTGCTATCACTGTCTGTGTGGTGTGCTCAGGAAGCGTGTTGTTATTAAATTTTAACTCTGATTTTGTTACCGTCTTGAAATAAAGATAATAGTTGTGACTTTTGAGTTTTATTAAGGGAAACTAGATTATTATAAGCAAGGGTCTAAAAATCCAGACCCTTCTATTATTTTAAACTAAATATTTAAACAAATATCCTAGAAATCCTCTTATTTTTTATTAAAAGACTAGTCTCGAATTAAAATCTCCCGCCTTTGCGATTTCAACACTGGTAGGGACTTTGAAAGTTATGCAACACTAGGGTATTTTTTAAATATCTACTTATGTATGTGTGTGAGACCGTTATCTTAAAACTTAATCTAAATATTTAAATAAAAATGTAATTTTCATTAACAAGGTTTAATAAAAGGTTTTTAATAAATATTAAAGAATTAAACCTAATAATCAGATGTATAAAAAATTATCTTATATAAAAATTGAAATGCGTCAGATAAAAAAAACTAAACACAAAAATAATTCAAATTCTAGTAAGGGTTTCAGCATTGTAACCTCAAGTCCTAGCAATATTCAAATGGTGGTACAAAACACCTTTACTGAGCATGCTCAGAAATGCAAAAAAGGAAAAGTGCCCACCCTCGCCTGTGGGCCTGCGCATACTTTGTATCGATTTTAAGACTGTGTACTTATTTCATAAGCTTGTAGCGAAAAGATGTTTTCATAAACAAGTGCTACGTTGAAATCTGTGCTAAAAAATATATGATTGGTGGAAACAGACTCCGTAGATAAGTACAATTATGCAGCCGTTAAAAATGGCATAACACCGTGCTTCTACAAAAGGATATTCGCGTTTTTAAACAGTCTTGGCAGATTTTTTCCCCCGAGTAATAAAAAACTAATAAGGTAAAAACGGCCTCTAGTTTTAGTATCCATAGAAATACTTTGAGATATTATTTTTAAGCAAAGAGTGTTCTTGACGTGTTTTTTCTTGCACATTCCTGCTTACGCGCAGAGTATGCATATGAGGCATGAGTACTTTGATTAAAAATCAATATTTTAAAATAACCTCACCAACAACAGCGAAGGAGGGCGTTCGAGGGTCTTATTGATTTAAACCTTAATTCCAGCCACCATGGGAACGGTGTTGAGTTTTAATCCGCGGGATCGGCATCCCATATACTCGTCTCAGCCAAATTTTCAATATAATCACTCGACCGATATACGAAACGAAAACGACAGTACTGGTTCAATTGATTCACACCTAAATAACTTCTCGTACGAGCAATTAAATAACGCCAAGAACAGGGAGAACAAGAAGTCGGCCTGCCATCAAATGTCCAAGAACGTCATAGGACAGCCTGGTACTTGTGGGGGAGTGCACATAAACCTACAGACACAAACTCAGCTGAGCTCGCACAATTTGAACAACTTGACAAATGCCTCCAAGGATACGATTACCAATGTCCTGGACAGCCACAACGAGAACTCGGTCCTCAAGGCGGAGAAGAGCTCCTTCGAGAAGAACCTGAAGAAGCACTCGATCTTCATAAACGCCCTCTCCTGGAAGAAGCTCTCCACGTCGCATAACAAGAAGAAGATCGAGAACAAGAACAAGTGTGCAAACCTGCCCACTGCCTGCTTCAAGGCCCAGCTCCTGGAGTCCTCCGCGTTCGCCTCCTCCTCGGACAAGAATCGAAACATCCAGCTGCACTGCAACCGCATCGAGGAGCACAACCAGCAGCACTGCAACCAGCATCAGCACCAGCATCAGCATCAGCACCAGAATCAGAATCAGAATCAGGCCCAGGACATCCGCGAGGAGGTCATCACCGGACCGCCCAGCAAATCGCAGAACCCTTCCAAGGCGAAAGACCCCGTCAAGGTCAACAACAAGAACTCGATATCGCACCACAACAAGCTCATCCAGAAGCAGCCCCTGACGCTCAGCCTGCCCCAGCAAGTCCAGGCATCGTCCATTCAGATCAAAAATACCAACCAGATCCCTCGCAAGACCGTCATTCAGGTTAGTAATCTGGCAGGATTTACCAAGTTATATATACCCATCTATTCGTTTAAGATCCTTTAATAAATGGTTTTTTTCAACCGCTTTATATAATTTATATTATTGATTCACTTTAGATAATTTAGATATTTTTTTCACAAACATTTTGACAGTCTGAACCGAATTAAAGTAGTTTTTGTCATGATTAGAAGTCAGATTTACAGTGAATTAATTTATTTCCAGTCATTCAAGATTATTTTTAAGAAATTGCGTCAATCAACTTACTTAAGAGCTTGTCTCGTTTGAATACATTTCATTTTTATTTTATTTTTAAAGATTTTTCTGGGCCAATATGGTAAATTTTCTATTATTTTATTTGCGTTTTGTGAAGCTTAAAGCAAAAACTACTTGCTTTGAAGTCAAGTTAAATTTAAGGAAGTTAAACTTCACTTTTATTAAACTTTTCTTTAACCGTAACTTGATAAAAATCTATGCGTTGGCCGAAGGACTTCAGTTTCCAGTGCCATTTTCTTTAAATTAATTTTAGTATTGTATACTAGCTTTAATATGACAAAATAAATAAAAATAAAAAATCTATGCAGGCATCTACTTCGGAATTGCTTAAGTGCTTGGGAATGTTTTTGCACTGTCGTTGTCAAAGACTAAACAACTTCGATGCCGGAGATGCTGTAATGTGGCTGAGAGCTGTGGATCGCAGCCTTTTGCTCCAAGGATGGCAGGTATGAGATCTTAACACTCCAAATTTCTGATCGAAATTTCTTAAAAACATGTTCCTTGGATTTATAGGATGTAGCGTTTATAAACCCGGCAAACGTGGTATTTGTCTACATGCTAGTTCGCGAATTGGTTAGCGGAGAAGAGAGCAAGGAATCAGATCTTCAGGCTTCAGTACTCACCTGTTTGTATCTGTCCTACTCGTACATGGGCAATGAAATTAGCTATCCTCTCAAACCATTTTTGGTTGAAGACTCAAAGGAAAAGTTTTGGGACAGGTAATACTATATGCTTAATTAAGCTTTCATCTTTGAATATACATAGAGTCCAAATAAAGTACAAAACATATTTATCTCCTTTATTGATTTCTAACCCCATACCCCATTTTTATTTTACAGATGCCTCGTCATTGTAAACAAGCTAAGTGATAAAATGCTTAAAATCAATGCTGAGCCTGGATTTTTTACCGAAGTCTTTACTGAGCTGAAATCTTGTGGTCAATATCATCCTACAATTAAATCGTACTGCGGAGGCGCCTGACGGACGGACGACCGGGAGATTATTGTCAACCTCTCATTGTCTGCGCATCGCCAGAAATTTCCCGACGAAATGATGGCGAAGTACCGTTAATAAAACTTAATATTTTATAAAACATTAGACAATTTCATTATGTCACTATCACAATCGTTCAAATCAAATAATAAAGATTAGTGTTTAAATAAATTAACATCTACGATATGTGTAAAACAAACGTTTCGCTTTTCTGGTTGGTTTGAGGGTCTAGTAAAAAGGATTAAGGCTTATTGAGATTTATATGCAAATAAATGGTAATTTATTTTACACCTTATATACATAAATCGTTCCATGATCTAGAAACTATTAAGAGCAATTTAATTTGGATACAGTATATCGTAGTGGCCTGGTCTATAAATCAGGTAAATTCTGGGCTCAGTTCCCTCGGGGAAATCGTGGGCCTTGACGGTGCCGCCTTCGCCTCGATCCAAGTACTCAACCCGTACCCCTGCGCCGAGGGCAGTGCAAAGGGCGATTATGTGGATGTGATCCGACTCCTTGTACATCGGTTCCACTTCGAGATGCCGGAAGGCCTCGATGGTTAGGTCCCCCTCGATGAAATTCTGGTAAAAGTCGGCCTCCTCCTGCAGTTTTCCCGAGGTAATCAAACGGAGGTAGACCACCACGTAGTCCGAATATCCCTGCTCGTTGAAGATTTTGTGCAACTCGCTCTGAACCTGGCTGTGTCCGCCTGGATTGTCGGGACTGACGCGCTTGATGACCTCCATGAACTAGGTAATACAAAGGGCATAAGTAATACAATTCACGCTTGACAAGATGTACTTACGGTCTCATGGAAGTCCTCTAGGGTGAAGCTGGGAAATCCCAGCTGAACTAGCTTCTCCTTGGACTCCTCGGCCAGCTTGCGGAACTCCTGATAGGCACTGCTGTTTGAGATCAAGTACTCCAAGTACGAGTAGGCGAAGGCCCGGAAGAAACAATTGCCATCGGGGCGGGTGCGGCGAATGAACTTGTACTTCTTGGCGAGGTCCTGGATCTTGGCGGTGAAGATCTCGTCGCCATTGTACTCCGCCCACAGGCAAGTCAGGGGCAACTGCTCGCTGACCAAGGGAGTAGTATCACTGATCTGAAATTATTATGCAGGGCGTTATTATTGCCCTGTACACTGCCTTCTTTCTGCACACTCACCTCCTTCTCGATGTCCCGCTGCTGCTGAATAATTAGCTCGTCACGATTGCCGTCGTTCTGCTTAAACGATTCCATGTTTCTGTTTCCGTAAGTACCGAACAATTGAAGTCGGCGTTCCGTTTGGATTTACAAATTTGTGTTCATTTGATGAATAAACTGAGAATTCCTGTTCATCATATGTATGTGTAAGCGCATCGAATATTACACACACACGTTCAGAAGCGAAGCCCCCAGACACATTGATGCTTTCGATTTTATCGCAGCGTTATCGATATGGGGTTCCACTTCCAATTATTTCTTTTGTTTTATTTATTATTAAATAAATTATTATTATAAATAAAAATAAAACAAAATAAGGTAATACGATTTCATAACTTTAATTTAAATATTTTTAATAATAAGCTTTACACCGAGACTACCATAGTTCTTTAAACTATCGATTGCAAATTCTCCCGCTAAAAAAATTTAAATTTGAATTCAATTCATTTTCCAAACTCTCTTAAGTTATAACTCAATATTTGAACTGTAATAAGTTTATTTATATTTATCCCAATTCGTCAGAAAGTACATAATAAAATATTTAATTATTACATTTTGATTTTAGGGTGTATAATAGGTGGGATCAATATTCCAATTTTGCAATTTTGCGTCAATCCACGGACGAAGATAGGCCACGTTGGCATACAAACCGGGGATGTTTTCTTCGCCACAGAGGACTCCCCAGGAAATAATTCCGGCCGACACAAATCGGTCTTTCTGGCCCTTAATTGGGCATACTAGGGGGGAACCTCCGTCTCCCTTGCAAGTATCCTTGTCCTTTTCGCCGCCAGCGCAAATGAAACTGTCGTGTAAAATAAAGTGCCTGCCGAGACGAGTTTCTCGCAGGTTTGCCTGGCACTGTTGTGCAGGCACCACGGGCATATCCACCTTTTTCAGGATTACCTGGTATTCCCCGTCCTTGCCAAACTGGTTTTTGCCCCAGCCGGTTGCATAACAACGATCAAAATCAAAGTTCTCACCCACATTGGGCAAACAAACTGGTTGAATGTTTGGTTTGGAGGAAAATGGGCTTTCCAGTAACATAAGAGCAATGTCGTTGTAAAGGGCTCCCTTATTAAACTGTTCATGATACACTATTTCCTTCACATGTCGGTCCTCATGGCCAATGATTTCTTGCGTTATTTGCGTGTCCCATTCCCCAGCTCTCACTGAAATTATTAGCTTAGAATTAGTATTAGAAATAACATTAAAGACACTTTCTTACCAACAATAGAACTCCGTTCTTTGTTGCGAGCACAATGAGCCGCAGTCAAAACCACATTCGGAGCTATCAAAGCTCCTCCGCATTCGTACACGTTACGTGGTCCTTCTTCTCGGAGAATTGCTAACATCCAAGGGAATTCTCCAAACTCGGCCTCCTGGTTTACAGCTCCAATAATTTTAAAGCCAACGCCGTTGGAATTCTTGTAACCACAGCCCTTGGGATTATCAGGTGCAATCGGGAATATAGGGTCAACGCTCTATATTACCAGATTAGATAAAAAATTGGAATAAAAACTTTTTTAACATTTTTTACTTTTACTTCACCTTGTTTGAAAGATCACAGCACAGGTCCATATAGTTTTTGCATTGTGAGCCAGATCCGATTCGAATATCAATTAGACCTTCTCCATTGGTGTTAATCGTGCCACTTTTACACAACCAACGGCGAACACACTCTTTTTGATAGCCACAGGATTCAATTTGGACTGATCCTGGATTTGCATTTGAAGTAATTGGTCCGATTGAGCTACGTGTATCACCGGTTCTAAAAATTTCTGCAATCAAATTGTCCACGGAAGTGTTTTGCGCTCCACAAGTTAAAATGCAGGCGCATAATATAAGGAAATTGAGTAATATCATGTTACTGAAAAATAAAAATACGATTTCTTGGTAAAATCTTTCAAAATATGTGCCTAAACATCCGCTTGGGTGGATATTGCCTATTCTTACACATTGGTTGGGTAAACCATAAAATACTTCAGCACAAGAAGATACAATTTTCTTTCTTCAACACAAGATCATCTATATTTTTTTTAAAGCTTTAAAATTTGAACTTTTTTTTTCTCTCACAAGACTTTATATATTAAATTATAAGCGAAAAAACAACCTTTCAGTATACGACTGAGCGATAATTATCATGGCTTTTAATGCTAACAGTACTTTTATTTGTTAATAAAAATGCCATATAACTGGTGTTAGTTACAATGTAACACGTGCATTAAAAATGTTTATCAATGCCCATATGACCATATATAAATGTCATAAGCCAGAACTTTTTTATACACTTTATTCATTAATCTTTAACATCTGGCAGAATAAATACATATGTATATGGATGTATATTTACACAGGTATTCAATTATAAAGACATTTCCCTAAAATATATTTTGAATATATATTTTGAATTGCTTATTAGAAATCGATTTCAAAATCGCACTTCAAGATTTTTAAACTTAAAAGTAAATTTTAATCATAGCAAAAAAAATTTAAGATAAGTTTTCATTTTATGCTTTAGCGAGGATATAAACATTATTACTGGATGTATCTTCCTAAATAGTGAGTGAGCAAAATCTTTTAGGACTTAAATCGCGCAGACAGGAAGATCTTAAAGTTAAGTTATTAAAATATAATACATACTCGTTTGCTTAGACTTATTTAATTTGACGAGGTAGCGAAACGTTCGGCCAGCAATGAACCAAAATCACAACTAATTTGATTTCTGAAACAATCTTTCTTAAAGCCAATCAGCTTTAAAGCTGCTTCCCAATAAAGTTCTTAGCTTACGTTTTACACAGAAAATTCCAGTTTCAATTTAAGAGTCAGTTATATTCTATGATAGAATTTCTATCATATCAAATGGGACTTTTAAACGTTGAATAGAATCTACTAAAACCCCTTATATTTCTGCAGTTTTTATAAATTCATTTGATATAGAAGACTTTAACTTAACTTTCCATTACATTTAAACTGGTTTTGTTCAGTGTAACACGTAAGCTGGGAACTATAGTTAAAACCAGCTTTAAAGCTTCTTTACATTCTGTGACCCCGTCGGTTTTGGTTTGTTGATTTCCAAACCAATCGTCCCCAAAACCATCAACGGTTTCGGTGACACCCACAACCTTAAAACAAGAAATTATATTATTGTTATTATTATTAACAATTTATTATTATAAATTAACACTAGATTTTTAAGAAACAGGGGGATTCCCTAAACTGTTGAATTGCTGAATTGTTGAATTTTGGTCAGCTGTTAATTAGCTGTTCCATACAAAGTCAACTTTCAGAAATTTCAGCAATTCAACAGCCTCGGGGCTGTTTAAAATTTTGTTGAATTGCTGAAAAGCCAGAGTTGTCACCTTTTTTTAAAAGTCGTGGCAACTCTGTAACATTTTAGTATCACCAGTAAGCATTATTTATTTTAAAATAAACTTTGAAAGCATATTTGTGGTTCTTTTTACCTTGGTAACACTTTTAGACAGTAACTAGCAATAATAAATCAAATTTTACATGCTTTAAGTTCCGTGAAACTTTTCAACAAATAACAGCTGTTTGAAAATTCAACAGGAACCATTTTGGGTCGTTCCCTTAATTGCTGAAATTTTTGTTGAATTTTCAACAATTCAGCAATTCAACAGTTTAGGGAATCCCCTATAATTAAATAACGAATTTTAAAAATGATAATAATCGATAGAGCCTAGTAAAACATGCATCCAAACAATTTAAAAACATCGATACATTGAGTTTTCTATCGCTGTTTTTCCACCCCTAGTCTTGTGCATGGAAAAAGAAGAGTAAAAAAATCACATTTGTCACAACGTTTTCGCTTCAAATAGAATATCTGCTAGGACATGGATAACTTCGGCTTTGGAGGCGCCGAGCTGAGCAAGGGACAAATGTTCCAAGTGCTGATTCGTCTTTCTGTGGCCTCGCTGATAACGTTTTATTCGGTGAAATGGATGATGAACCAGTTGGACCCGACCAGTAAAAACAAGAAAAAAGCCAAAGTCCTGGCCGAAGAGCAGTTGAAAAGGTTTTTATTGATTTAAGATAGAGAAGGGCGTTATTTATGACACTTATCTAAATTCTTGCCTTGCAGACTGGCCGAGAAAGACGGGTTCAAGCTGAATGCCCAAGAGTTTAACGACTACGAGTTAATGATTGCGTCACATTTGGTTGTTCCGGCCGACATAACAGTCAGTTGGTCCGATATCGCCGGTCTGGATACCGTCATTCAGGAGCTGAGGGAATCGGTGGTTCTGCCGGTCCAGCACAAGGATCTCTTCAAGCGCTCGAAGTT
This sequence comes from Drosophila takahashii, assembly GCF_030179915.1. NCBI lineage: Eukaryota > Metazoa > Arthropoda > Insecta > Diptera > Drosophilidae > Drosophila > Drosophila takahashii. Next base: position 3,525,911 of record NC_091678.1, on the reverse strand, counting down.
GTGGCAGGCGCCCAAAGGCGTTCTGCTCCATGGGCCTCCCGGCTGCGGAAAAACGCTGATAGCGAAGGCGACGGCAAAGGAGGCGGGAATGCGCTTTATCAACTTAGACGTCGCCATTCTCACCGATAAGTGGTACGGGGAATCCCAGAAATTGACTTCGGCCGTCTTTTCGCTGGCTGCGAAAATCGAGCCATGCATCATATTCATTGACGAAATCGATTCCTTCCTGCGTTCCCGCAACTTGAACGACCACGAGGCCACCGCCATGATGAAGACCCAGTTTATGATGCTGTGGGATGGCCTCAGCACAAACTCCAATTCGACTGTGATCGTAATGGGCGCCACGAACAGACCTCAGGATCTGGACAAGGCCATTCTCCGCAGGATGCCAGCTCAGTTCCACATTGGCCTTCCTACCGAAACGCAGCGAAACGACATTCTGAAATTGATTCTGCAGTCGGAGGAAATAAGCCAGGATGTCGACCTGAACCGCTTGTCCAAGCTCACAAATAACTTTTCGGGCTCTGACCTCCGGGAAATGTGCCGGAATGCATCGGTTTACAGGATGAGGCAGCTCATCACTTCTAGCGACCCATCCGGCGCAGCTCTGGATCGAAATAACGTTAGCATCACCATGGATGATTTGCTAAGCTCACACTTAAAAATTAAGGAGTCTAAGATGCACACGGGAAGTCTATTTTTAGAAAATAGAATCGAGTTAGACTAAGTTTATTATTGTTGATTTCATGCAGTCAATATATCCAAAAACTTAAATAGTTCTAATACATTGTTTATTTTTCTTTCGCTTGGAAATAATCAGAGGTGTGTGTGATGAGTAATAATAGAAAATGTTCCATAGGGAGCTTCTTATCGGAAATGGTTTCTGTCAGTTACTTAACCCTGTTCTGTAATCACCAAATGGGTGTACGGAAAATGCAATTTATTCACTCTTGAAAACTGCAACGGATACTGCAGGAAATTACATAATTCATGGCGTTTCCGTAAACCGGAGCTCAATGCACTTTAATTACTACAGGAGCGAGCTTCTTTGAAATATTCACCTAGAGAAATTTCAAACATTTAAAAAAATATTGCACTTGTACAAATGCATATAAAACTAAAGTCACGCGACCGCGGGCTTTCAATCGTAAAGAAATATAAGTGTACTTTTGCTGATTTATCCACTTCCAAGAGGGCAAGTTAAATCTCTGATGATTTTTGCATTTGCTTAGTAAAAATAAAAAAGGCTGTTTTATATTTTAATGGAATTTTTGAACGAAATTTCTAGCGCAATAAATTAATGTATTAACCTAAAAAAAACATTTAAGAAAAAAATACATTAATTGTAGTGTATTCAAAGTTCAGTTCAAGAAATTAAACTTCATAAATTTTTAATTATGTTTCATGTTCATATAAATACTTTCTTGGAACGGCGAAAAAATCATTTCTGTTCAAGGCGTTGAACAAACCACATCCCAAATCCAAGCGAGACTAAAAAAAATTTTAAGAATGAACCCTATGGTAAGCTATACTCAAAAACGTCTTGTAAAATGTTACTTACAAATTTCCCATTTCAGATAACTTTCTTTCCTGGATATTTATTTATACCTTTAATCATTTTTGGAAGTGCGGCACAAAGTAATTCCTATGCTGTGAATAAAAGCAGAAATGTTGAAAGCCATGATTGGAGCTATCCTGATTTCGGAAAGGAACCTATTCATAATACCGGAAGAAGACCGGACAAACTGGCTATGCAACATTTTAACCGAGAGCCTGATCGAAACGTGACTTTAAAGCGCGGCCTGAAAACCTATCAAAAGCCATCCGAGAGAATAACGAGACATAAAAACAAATATAAACCGCCAAATGCTCTGAGGAAAAATGTCAGTCCCCATTACACGGATGACAGTTCGGAAAGTAAGCACTACCACACTTTTGAGGAAATTCATGAGCATATAGATGAAGAGGATGGACAGTACCAGGCATCTGAGCAAATCGGAACCCAATCCATTCTGCATGAACAGGGGGAACAGCAGCAACACTCAAGTAAGAAGGATAGCAAGCGGATGAAAGTCAAGATCAAGCATCATCATCACCACCATCATCACAACCACATCAAGGAAATGATTAAAACAGTCCCTCAACCGTATCCCGTGGAAAAAGTTGTGCACGTACCCATTGAGAAAATTGTGGAGAAGATCGTACATGTACCCAAGCTTGTAAATGTAACGGTTGAGAAAATAATACATGTGCCAATTGAAAAAATTGTGGAGAAGGTGATACACATCCCCAAACCGGTCCAAGTTCCAAAACCATATGTGGTCGAAAAAATCATTGAGAAAATAGTCCATGTCCCAAAACCGTATCCAGTTCTACGGACCGTGCCCTATCCAGTGGAAATCAAAGTGCCCCAGAAAGTGCCAGTTCCCTACAAGGTTGAGGTAGAACGAAAGGTCCCAGTTTACATTCGATCAAGTGAGCCATATAAATTCGAGCCATCACCTTTTGAACACTATCCCCGACCGGAGGAGTTCAAATACAATGTGGAATTGGAGCATCCGCCGCCTAGAGAGCATGAGCCTTCTTCTCTACCATCATCAAATTATTATAACAGGGTATATAAATCAAGGGAACTGGACCATCCCCCGAGGATAGAAGACTATCAAAATACAATACCATCGCAGTATGGTCAGGAATATGTAACCAAAAGCAGTACTGAGCCGCAGTATAAGCAGGAATACATGACCAAAAGTAATCTGGAACCGCAGTATAAGCACGAATACATAGCCAAAAGTAATCTTGAAACAACTTCTACTGGACGAGATGCAGTTTCCCTCAAACTTGTGGGTCCCACTACTCATTTTAATATAACGGGAAAGGATTTGGAGACCGCAAACTCAGCTCCAGAATTTGTTAATAGCTCAAATGTAGACCTAAGTCCGCAGGAATCGGCTAATGCCTTTCGCGGAATGCCTTTCTCCTTTCCATTCCAATTTGTTCAGCTGCAACCAATGGGCTTTCAAAATGCTATAAACTTGGAACTACCAGTTCCATCCACAGCAGCTGAGGGACCTCAGAAGTAAATTAAGGAACAGCTGTTGAACTTAATCCTGCCTATAAAAACTGTTACATATGACTAGAATTCATTGCTTTTAATTTGGACTCCAACAGAATTATAAACAACAATAAAAATAGATTAAATTCTAGAACGTATTAAACACTTTACCGAAATATTTGATATATGTTGTAAATTATGTCTAAAAACGAAAATTATTTAAGAAAATATATTTAAAAACTTGTACGTAATAAAAAAAATTGGTAAACGAGAGGATAAACTCTGTTAGACATTTGTTTTGACCTATGTATCGTACTCCTACAGTTAATTGAGCAAAAAAAAATGTACACCTCGTCAAAAGTTTTACTGATAATGGATATACAATTTAAAAAATCAATCAGAAATCTGTAATCTTTTGCAAATTAGATCCAAAATAAGACAAAAAACCTTTTACATAACAGTCGGACTCGACCGTAGTCTGGACAGGGCCTTACAGGAACACCATTAATGTTAATCGAAAATCGATGACGATATCCAGAATTTATTCCAATCGCATTCTAAAAGACACAAAATAGTATAAATACCAAAATATAATTCAAGGATATAACTACTATCTTATTTGTTTGTTATAAACATATGTTTAGGACTGAAATTGTAATAAAACTTTGGTAACAATGGGTCGGCCACCTCAGTCACTTGGCATTCCGGTCGGCAACAACATTTGTAAATCGATGTAGTGACGTTGTTGTGTGTCATTGTTTTTATCAATTAGGGAACAATTTTAGGGGAATCGTGATTGTTATTTGATGTAATTGGTACTTGAAGACTTCTTTTGTGAAAATGTGCGCAAGATCCGCTCAATAAGGTAGAAAACATTGCCTGTTTATTAAAATGATTTCAGAGCAACCTGATGTCGCGTACATACATACATACGTTTGTATGCAAGCAAATGCAAACAAGCAGTTACATCAATAATCAAGGCCGATTTCCGTTTAACTTACAAATGTACATACAAATGTATATAGACAGCTGTGTAAAATATAAAATGATGGTTCCTTAAAGATACTTAAACAAACAGCTAGTCACCATTCATATTTAATAAATACGATTTTATTTAATCATTACAACTTTTTCTTATACAGCCTTTAGTTGGAAATAATGAATTCCAAATCCGATCATGAAGCCGAAAAAGAAAAAAAGTTAACCATTACTAATAGATTTAGTGACTCCCTGGAGAACTATGAACTATCCAACGAGAGCGAGCACAAAACCCATGTTTATCCAAAGAAGATTCCCAATAGAAAAAATGGAATATTAAAGTAAGTAGATCAGATGGCAGTTATTAAATAAAGCTAATCAACTTACAATATTTAGAAACAGCGAGGGAAACCATGGAGCTGTGGAAAATCCCTATCACGAGGATGTTGATTTGGCAGACATTCTTGGAACAAATTGGCCCAAACGAGCGGGAGCGGCTGCTATGATTTTAAACAACAAAAGCAAATCGGCAACAGAACCAAATATTTGCGAAGATACAATTCTGAAACCATCTTCCCCTACATTACCAAAAGTTGAACCAGAGGAACCCCTACGTAAGTTTCTGTTAGCGGTTTGCCTAGAAGCTTAAAGAGGAATTCTTGTATTGGTTGAGCGCGATAACGGGGAAGTCCCTATTTTTAATAACTTTAAAGCGTTATGAATACAAAACAAAGTTTAATGATTAGGATTTTTTGTTGATTTGGGGCACTTATTTATGGTTTTAAGTTTTTTTACTCAAAAGTTGCACTACAGTTAAACTTTTCAAACAGGAAATCACTCTTGAGGCTTTTATTAACATAAATCTTTGTTCGCTATTATTATTATTAGTTCACACACTTGTTTACATATTTCTCTGTATAAAAATAATCGTTTTATACTTCGAAGTTCCATATTTCCTTTTTTTTTTAACTATGCAATAGATAATAGATAATTTTACAACGATAAATTTTTAAACCTATAATCGATGATTTTTTAAAGTTTTTGTAAGTTATTTATTCACTTTGCTATCTTGCAAAACATCTCAGAAGAAAATGTGCATTTATTTTTAGACCGCCGGCCAAATACATACAAATACATATATTCTATTTACGTTCACGTAAAATGCCAGTTCTCTGAGTTGATACATGCAGTTGTTGAGGAGTTTTATTTGCGTTGAACTTTGTCAAAGCTCACAACTGCTAAATAATATTAACATCATTAACGAAACCGTGCTGTGCGAATATTCAAAATGAATATGTACCAAAAACCAGTGTCTTCTGAGTTGGATATCCACAACAATATCCCATTGACAGTGTTGGAATTTTATTCACCGAATTACATGCCCGAAGAACCGGGTATGTTTGATTACGAAACGGAACGCTATTTCAGAAAGAGGGACACTTTGAGTTTCTGAGGGAGCTGTTTCTAGATTTTAAGAATACCACAAGAAAGATCTTTCTAATTTTTGTATTTTTATTTATTCTAGGATTCACAATCGCTGATTACCAGCCTCTGATTGAAATACCTGGAACCGAGCTAGCGATTGGTTCCCTTGTAGAAGTCTCGAATTCTGGAGTGTGTGACGATTTATATGGCGTTATAAGATGGATTGGTATTCCTCCTGGGCTACCAAGAAACGTACTCGTTGGTATAGAGGTTGAAGACGAATCAAACTTGAAAAATGTTGTGACATCGGATGGAAGGCATAATGGTGTTCGGTATGATATTTTTGATAACTCTAAATTAGGAGTACAATTTTCTCACTTCTCTTCCAGTCGCATATATACTAAAAACTATCTTTTTATCTCGCATTGTTTCAGCTTATTTACTTGCCACGATGGTCGAGCTATTTTTGTACCAGCCAACAGATGCACTGCTGACCGACGATTCGCTGATGTTGATAATAGTATTTCTGCAAACAGAGTTTCCACTAACCAAGCAAAGAAATTTGGTGTCGCTGACTGCCCAGCTATTTATGGTTCGATACCACCACTAGGTAAGTGGTAAACACACTTGAGAGAATGTAAATAAATTTACTTACTTATTTACTTATTTGTTTTTAGAAATACACAGCTCTGAAGAGCTTGCAAGTATTTGTGGGAAGTTCAAAGGAATACAAGGACACCATAATTCCTGCTATCTTGATGCCACACTATTTTCAATGTTCACATTCACCAGTGTGTTTGATTCAATTCTGTACAGGCACCCGGGACCACAAGTAAGCAATTCAAATTGTCTACCGATTTCCATAATTTATTATATTTTCCACAGGACATTCGTAATTATGGTGAAGTTCAGAAGGTTTTGCGCGATGAAATCGTCAATCCACTGCGAAAAAACGTTTTTGTGCGATCTGATCGTGTGATGAAGCTTCGCGAATTGTTGGATCAGCTTAGTTCTGTTAGCGGTCTCACCTGCGAGGAGAAAGATCCAGAAGAGTTCCTAAATAGTTTGCTCTCACAAATAATGCGAGTTGAACCCTTTTTAAAGGTGAGCTGATATACCATTTGTTTAAGTTTATTACTAAATAACTAATTCCTTTTATAGCTAAGCTCGGGACAAGATTCTTATTTTTACCAATTATTCGTGGAGAAGGATGAAAAGTTAACATTGCCGAGTGTCCAGCAACTGTTTGAGCAAAGCTTTCACTCCTCGGATATAAAACTCAAGGAGGTTCCTTCTTGTTTCATCATTCAAATGCCTCGTTTCGGAAAAAATTATAAGATGTATCCAAGAATATTGCCATCGCAAGTACTTGATGTGACGGACATTATTGAAAATTGTAGGTTTTCGCAATGCTCTGTTTTAAAATTTTATTAATTAATCGAATACCTTACCCTAGCTCCACGACAGTGCTCTCTTTGTGGCAAACTGGCTGAGTACGAATGCCGCGATTGCTTTGGTAGCCTGCAAGCTGGGTCGGGACTTGAATGCACAGCGTTTTGTCCAAAGTGTCTTAAAACGTTTCACTCTCACATCAAGAGGTTCGATAGCTTAAATAAGTAAATACTCGTATATCACTGAAACCACTTTCTTTCAGAACTAATCATGTGTCGAAGAAGATCTACAGCCCGAAAGAATTTAGAATCATGGCCGAGCACATGGTTGTTCCGCGATTGTACATGGAATTATTTGCAGTCGTGTGCATAGAAACGTCTCATTACGTGGCGTTTGTAAAGTCTGGGTCTGGGCCTGATGCACCGTGGTGCTTTTTCGATTCAATGGCGGATAGAAAAGGTAAGCTCCCCGCTCATGTTAAATACACTGAACAATCCTTTTACAATTGGCTTACCATTTTAACTTCTGGATTATATTTCGGTTCTCATCAATTGTAGGATTAATAAAGTGGGAAGTAAAAAGAACTTGGCTACCATCAGAACAGTTTATATTTTCTGAACAAGCCATTTCCTTCCGAACACTCGTTTTATTGTTTTGTTTGCCCTAATCATTTTTTCATCAATCATTTCAGGTGAACAGAATGGATACAATATACCTGAAATTACGTGTGTTCCAGAATTAACACAGTGGCTCTCGGAAGAAGGCGCACGATCTATAAATGAAACTTCAACGAACGATAAAGTATTACCTGAACACGCTAAGCGTATTTTTTGCGATGCCTATATGTGTCTGTACCAAAGCACAGATATTATGATGTACCATTAGAACAAATTTATCTATAATAAAGATGGATACAATAAACATTTTTGTAAAATTCACCAGTGCAATGAATTTTGTAATTATTTATGGATATTGGTAATTTCGTAAGTAAACTTTTAAGGAATTGTTTGGTAAGCTTAGTATTACCACACAAATCGGGCATATTCTTATCCAATTAGTCTAATAGTACAATTATAATCAATACAATATTACCAGAAGAAGATAAATTATAACAACAAACTTTTGAAGCACAGGGCGGCAACACTACTACTATTTTGACCGCAGCTGTATACTTTTATGTTTTTTGACTATGTTTTCTAGAATTTGTTTCTCCCTTTAAAAAAAATCGTAAAATTATTCTAAGTATGGGGTTTGAAAGATAAAGAGTGTGTAATTTGAAAAACTTTAACGTTTAAACAAACCATAAATCCGTTTGCTTCTGAGGCCTCCGGAGAGATGGCCAGTTTCAGCATTTTTCGAACTTTGAGGTCCTTGTGCTAAGAATCCGTGCGTCGGGGAACTTTTTGGAAAACGCAGTTTAGCTTGGGTATTCGAAACGAATTCAAAAATATAGCATCCATCGAGGTAAATTTAAAAAGCATTCATTTTGTTGCACAGTGTTACCTTTCGAGTCCATGCAAAAAAAACAATGAAGCCATTTCGATTTTTCATTAATCCCGGCGAATCGACTTATGTATACTCTATAGTATATGGGCACTTCCAAAATGTCGCTCGGGACATTTGCACACCTTTAAAGTTGAAAAAAAATTGTAAAACAATGGATTTTAATTTTAATTATGGGCTTTTCTATTCACTCTTCCCAAGCTCTATTTTTGGTAAAAATCTTGATTTTGTACCACTTTTAGTTTTTAAGATATCGGTAAAAAACTGCCATATTCGCTCGGGACAAAAATAGAAGTGGATTTCGGGGAAGTTCATACAACACCAGAAATTAGCGAATTCTGATGGAATATTTGAATGCGATTTTTTTTAGAATGTTGTTCAAACATGTCGCTGTGAAATGCTTTTGGTTTCACTCAAAAATTCTTTGCCGTTTTTTTTTTTATGCAGTTTCAACCACATTCGCTCGGGACATGTCGCTCGGGACATTTTTTCCGACTGTTTTGTAAAGCGGATTTCTTTACCTCTATCTCTCAATTGCTGGATGTTTTGCTTTTAACTTAATAGTTTAGCATGTGAATGAAGCATTCAGTACAGAAAAATGTCACATATTAGCATTCCTATAGGATAAATTAACAACAGAAGACAGGTCCAAAAAATAACAAAAAAATAGCCAAAAACTGATTTTTGCGTATATTGGTGGGGTTTGTCATAAAAATAATCAAACTATACTCCAAATTTGTAGTTAAGCTCAGTATCCAACTAATTAGAAACTAATATTGAGGCAAAATCAGGTGGAAATATGTTTTATTCAAGTTTCAAGGTTTTTGGCTTGGTGGACTTTTTTTTGGAAGTGCCCATATATGTATATGTAGGTATATCTACGATTGGACAACTTTTGAACAGTTTTATCCAGATAGCTTTCAAACATACATTTATGGATAGGTTTATAAATTTTGGCGGCAAGGTCTTCTTCAAACACTTTAAAATAAAATTGTAACTCCCTCTGCAAGGGTAAACAAAATAATGATTATTGGACTATTTCGTGACTGATATTATTTCCTTCAAAAATATGGCTCAAAATTTGAAAACAAAATTATTTACTGCAGAAATTAAAATAGGTATTATAAAAAATTAAAATTTCTATAAAAAAATATTGAGTTTTTTAAGCAAAAAATAAACATTTTCCAATCATGTTTTCTGTACCCTATACCTTCTCTGTATAGTCAAAGAATTTTTTTATCTATAACCAATTTACAAGCTCCTAATAAAATGTTTATCCCCAAACTTTTAGTATTAGTAGAGTTTTTAGTCAAGGCAACAGGACTGATAGAACGACTTAGTACAAATGGCTCAAACACAGAGGAACTAGACCATGGAAGGCAAGTCATATTCGGATAGATAATCAAACATATATACATACATACACGGGTACATACAATCTTGAAGTGCTCACTATTGGCCGGCGGAGATATTACAAAAAGGCAGCGCTCGGATTGGTGGATTTTTGAGGGAGGATATCCAGATGCTGCTGCTTACTCATTGAACAAGTGAAACAGTTTTTCAGTTCCGTCCCAGCCAGCAAAGACGAATTTTATGTTCCGTACCAGCAGTGAAAATGAAGATCTCCAATCGCGAAATTATTTTCAATTTATATAATTAAAATAAAAAATGTTTAAAAATTCGGTTGCCTTGGGGCGTGAATACTCAACCATGTATTATAACTCAGTATATAATGCAGCTACCATGTTCGACATGAAACGTAAATGTTTAACTCATTTGTTCTTTGTGGCAGTGAAATCAATTAAATTAATCAGATATTTGCAAACAACTTAAATCTTAATTTGTGGAACTACCAAAAATTATAGTACAAATTCAACTGAAGTGATTTAAAATGGAACATTTTAAGAAATCCGCAATTATTGTAGAGTTGTTTTAATTAAAGCTTATATGTTTTAATGTTGTTTCAGACTCTGAAAGTCAAGTTCAGCAACAGATATATAACACAAATCACATAGGTTATGTGCCAGCTTCGAGTACTCGGATCGTTAAGAAACGAAATACAGCTAACAAAAAGGAGAGGAGGCGGACACAAAGCATAAACAACGCGTTTTCCTACCTTCGGGAAAAGATACCTAACGTTCCTACAGATACAAAATTATCGAAGGTACTTTCACCGGCGGAGATTAATCTGCTTGAATTTTTATCGCAAATATTTTAATATTAAATATTTGCTACATTTTGATCGATATAATGTTAAGTAATTGTTTGGTTTACTTAACAGATTAAAACATTGAAGTTGGCCATATTGTACATAAACTACTTAGTTAATGTTCTTGATGGAGATCAGGATCCGAAAGGCGGTTTTCGAGCAGAACTAAAGCCGGCCAGCCGGAAAATTTGTAGCGAAAAGAAACACTGTTTAAAGTCAGAGCCTCAAGTAAGAAAAACATTTTTTGTTTTACTAAATTAGTTTTTAATTTACTTTTGCATAAGGACTGCTATTGATTTTCTACCATATTCAATCAATGCAAAAACCTTGGATGTGTTGATCCGACGGAATAATAGAACTAGACAACTTACATTTTTTTTATTAAACGATTTTTGTGATTATTGTGCTTGGCAATTATCGTCATGTAGTTTTACTGACGACTATATTTATGCAAATTGATATTTTTTTGCTCAAGATATCAATTTAAGATTTTAAGTAACGATAATTTCGTAGATACCTAATCAAAAGAACATTGCGCTTTTTATACTTTTGTTGCTAAGAAATAGAGATACAAGAGGCTTCTGCTTATTGGGGGCGTTTAATTTATTATTTTTGTAGATAGTTATCATGAGCCTAATACATTTCTGTGTATATTTTAAACCAATTCTCATCTTAAATTCTGTTTTCATCTTATTGAGGTCTATAGTCGGAATTTGTATTTTTATTGTACACAAGATTGGTTCTCCCCACCCTCAATACTTTGTTTCTGCACTGGGGTAGATATCTCAATTGTTTGTTTATTATAAGAAATAAAAGCACTTGACTTTATAAAAGAACATTTGAGTTCTGCGTTCAAAAAGAATCCAACCGTAAAGCGCGGGGCAATTTTCTCTTTTAATACGCAAGTGAAAACACGATTGATTTTCTTAATGGAAATGCAGTGCCATGTTTAGCATCAAAAATCGAGATTGGACATATGTATAAGACCAGTGACCGGTTGTAAGTTGTACTTTATTGTGCAATTTGGGAAGTGATAAACCGCAGACACACGCAGGCGTAATTGAGAATCCATGCTATCCGAGCGCCGCCCTCACGAAAAGAGGGGTGAATGCTGGCAGCATTACTTTAATAGGGCAATCTGGTTACAGATATGAATGTAAGAGACAAGTGCCTAAGTGCGGTTTCAAAAGTGTTTAATCCATTAAGGGTTTGATTAATCAAGTGCTTTGTCAAAACACTTCGCTGGGAAATATTGAAAACATCAAGGAAATAATTTCAGATGGTTTTTTTGAAAAATTGTTTGTTCTTTTTGAATTAAGAGATTAGATGTAATCTTTAACATTTCAAGCACTCCACAATGGAAAACTTTATAGATTTGTTTTACAAACTCAGAATGATTTCCCAATGCCAATTTTTTGGATGTTGTCTTGCCTTCCAAACAAAAACAATTAAAACTGAACTACATTTCTAAATAAAATAGCAAAGTGTTTCCATAGTGCTTCCGTGCACGTGTTATCTTTTTGTTTACTTCTTAATTATCTATTTGTGGGTTCAAGTTGTATACAAAAAGAGAAACTATGATCTATACAAACAAAGCGAGTGCGTTAAACATCAGCCAGTACTTTTTGATTGAAGCTGCACATATGTACAAATATACATATATTCAAAATTAGCTACCAATTTGTCTAGTTTACCAATGAAGGTGTAAAAATGGTCCCAGGCCGTTAAAATCAAAATCTGTTACGAGAATAGAATTAAAAAATGAAACGATGGAAATCCCAAAAAAAACCTATTGAAAATCACTTTGTGTTTCAACATAACATGAACGAATCAAACCAACCTCCTATGGAAAATATGTATTGAAATGTAGATTTATTTGAAATTTTTAGAGATTGTTTTCTTGTTAACTGTTTTCTGCGATGGCTTCAAATTTAGTTTTATCCCAGTAGTAGCACCTGAGATATAAGAAGTTTTAAAGTCTTGCCAGGGGCATTCCAGATGCTCGAAGAGTTGCATTCAGAAACCACCAAAAACTCCCTTGTTAACTGTTTTGGTTGTTTCCAAATGTACATTTTTGACCTCCTATATTAGGATCAGGTTAGTCGTTTAAAAAGAATATTTACACATCTTTAATTGAGGTGTAATAAAATGATTGAATTAAAAAGTCGATTTAAGTTTATAAACTAAAAAAAAGTACTATTTTTTAACCAAAAACTTAATGGCTAATTCCTATTTCAGAATGTTCCCATGTCGACTAAGGGCCGTACAGGTTGGCCACAAGATGTTTGGGCATCGGAACTTATTCCAGAGCATAATTAGACTACCGTAATTTACTTACATTTTATTTCATAATAAATACACATTAATTAAGCATAAATAAATAAAAACATAAAATAAACAATATTACCAAAATAAAACATATTGTTTGCAACTTTATTTTAGAAATTGGTCTGTGTCACGGTCGATACTTACTTTTTGAAAATGTAAATCATTACAAAATTCTTCTGGATACAATTTTTTAGGCATACTCCACAGACAGCCATCGACCATCGTTCTACAGAAGGTCCAAAGTTTTGCCGTTCCGAAGATGTGACAGTTGGTCCGCCATGGTAATCCGCAATTTGTAGTATTTGCTTCAAACGATTTGTATTATGATGTTACCTAAATTAAGAGCTGCTTCACGTCAGCTGTTATCGGATGGTGCTCTGAGCGAATCTGAGTTTCATACTGTCTAAAATCCCAACTGTTTCTCCTCTGTGGCAATTAAATTTTTACATTTTCAAAATGGAAATCGGTTATTAGTTGTATGCCTTAGAAAATCATAACCTTCTGTATGAATTAAACAAATATATAAAACAGCTGTTCGTGTTGTGTATATGAATTTCTATTTAGAAACGCTTGGAATTTAACAGGTAAGGAAAATTTCACGGGGGAACGATTGAAATTTTATAATAGTGTCTATAGTCTACCTACAATACTGATAATACGATATCGCAAGACCTATTTATTTAAAACAATAAAACCAATTGATTTTAGATCAATATTCTGAAAAAGAGTTTCGGGGAACGCATTATTATTATATGTGAATACCCCTATTTTTATTTATTTTTATTGTATGACATCGAGAAATCGCTGTACATATCGCCTGTTTGTCATCTCTATAATCAATTTTCGATATCGATACACAGAGCTGCTGGATATTTGTGTGAAGTGAATAAAAATAGTGGTGTATTGAGTAATTGTTAAAAGCTTTAAAAAAGCAGCTTTAAAAAAGATTGCAATCAGTAGCAAAATATTCAATATAATGCAAAAAAGGTAGATTAACTCGGTTCAATAGCAATTTAGTCAAAATTGGTGTATTCATATGCTTATGTATGTATGTGTGTACGTATGTATTTGAGCAGACACGACACTAATGTTAATAAATAATGGACAATTACATTACGTACACATGTTTTCGTGTTGGTTCACATATGTATTGTGAAATGCGTACATACCTTTCTGAAGACAATGGACATTACAACTGCGTTTTTATGTAACTTCGAAGTAGTTTTGGTTTCAGAAAAGAAAGGTCTCTAAATTATACATACACAACTGGAATTTCGTTGAGGGAGAGAAAAGAGTGAAGTGTCATCATTCTTTTACACAGAATTGGTGCAATTGCTGGACAAAGTATAAATTTATTAAGGCACAGACCCAATTACCTTGTAAAAACGATAAATGTGAGCTCCTTCCTTAAAATCATACAAGAAAAGGTATTTAGTGTGATAGTAAAAAAAATACATACACACGAGGGTCATACATACTGATGTACATATGTTTATAATTTCTTTTGTTATTTCCTTATACATTAGTTATAAACACAATACCTTATCTCGACTTAAAACAATATATGTATGTGGATATGTTCATAATAACATTATGACTAGACGAAATTCAAGTCGTCGCGGTGAAATTCAGGTGTGTTAAGATGGTACAACGCAGTTTCCCCCCAACTATCTCTTTGTGTGCCATGTGTGCATTTGGCAATTCAGGTTACCTAAAAGGAATGATAAGTTATCCAATTGGTAAACCCAATATTGCCAATTAATCTTTATAAGAATGGTGAAATACCAGTTTTTGTATAAGAACTGTTTGGGCAACTATTATATATTCCCATTATATTTTACATGCCTATCGTATCTAGTTTTCCGTTTGTTTGCCAACTGAAAAATGCCTAGCAACCCGAATTTCTACTCTTATTTTGGCAATCAAACAATAATATCAATTTTCCTCCATTATAATAGTGTGCTTAGTAGTTATAAGTAAATAAGAATAATTTCCTTCATCAGAATTTCGCTGCTTGTTAATATAATACAACTAATTTACAAATTTTCCTTGTCTTTTTCAGTTTTGGTTAAGAAGTATATATCAAATTTCGATTTGCGGTAAGTGAAACCAAACTTTATTTATTTTAAGCATACAGTTATCGCTCGAAAGAGTAAACCTATAAACAGCAGGGGTGCTCGGTTATTCTCATGGATTATGTTCGATAAACAAGCGATTTCTCTTCGTATATATAGATTTTTTTAACAATTCAAAATCAATTACTATTAGTACCTGAACCAATTATTTTAGAACGGTTCTCTTTTTTGTCATGAAAGTCATGAATAAAATCCTCTAAATTTAAAGTATTGGGCATATCAAAATATGTATAATTAAATAATCTTATAACTCCCTAAAAATACAGTTATACATTTGCCCTGGTTTAGTCATAGTTTTTACGATTGTAATGAGTTATCGCATTTTTATAAAATAAACCAATGAACCAATGAACCTCGGCCTTGTACATTTAGTATTCAATAGGCATCTGAAATTTCTGTTAAAAGTCTAGGTCATTAAAAGTTGATTTGGCTGTCCCGAATATATTCTATTCTATTTCTTCAAAACTGATACACATAACTTGCTTGTTTAAATCAATCTAAAAGCGGCGCAGAAAATACATTTGTGGCACACATTGTCCTGAGCTGTCAGTCTTCGAATCAATATTTTTTATATCTATTTCTCGGTTGGATAACACGAAACAAATCCATTTAAAGGATACGCTGCCTCTTTGTTGCTTTTTGTTTTAGTTGTCAATACATTACATGTATAATTGTCACAGCTTCTAAGTGAATATTCAAAATTTTGTTGTTTCCCTTACAGATGGGCGATGTCGACCCCGAGACGCTGCTGGAATGGTTGTCCATGGGACAAGGAGATGAGCGGGACATGCAACTGATTGCCCTGGAGCAGCTGTGTATGCTGCTCCTGATGTCTGACAATGTAGATCGCTGCTTCGAAAGGTATGTGATAGTTAATTTTACTTCTGAACACTCATTTTCATCTTTTACCCCTCAGTTGTCCTCCTCGAACATTTTTGCCGGCGCTGTGCAAGATATTCCTGGATGAACTTGCACCTGAAAATGTGCTCGAGGTCACTGCGCGAGCAATCACCTATTACCTGGATGTTTCGGCCGAGTGCACCAGGCGCATCGTTTCGATCGATGGCGCCATCAAGGCCATCTGCAATCATCTCGTGGTTGCCGATCTCTCATCGCGCACATCCCGCGATCTGGCCGAGCAATGCATCAAAGTGCTCGAGCTGATTTGCACCCGCGAGGCGGGCGCCGTCTTCGAAGGCGGTGGCCTAAACTGCGTGCTGTCCTTCATCCGGGACTGCGGCTCGCAGGTTCACAAGGACACCCTGCACTCGGCCATGTCCGTGGTCTCGCGGCTCTGCACCAAGGTGGAGCCCAACACGCCCTGCATTCAGAATTGCGTCGAGAGTCTGAGCACTCTGCTGCAGCACGAGGACGCCATGGTGTCCGATGGCGCCCTCAAGTGCTTCGCCTCCGTGGCAGACCGATTCACACGGAAGTGGGTGGACCCAGCCCCGCTGGCCGAGTACGGCCTAACCACTGAGCTATTAAAACGCCTCAAGAGCGTCGGCGGAAACGCACACTCCTCGCTAGCTCAACCGACGAGCTCCAGCTCCAGCTCCAGCCAGCCCGCTGCAGCCACAAACTCGGATGCAGTCAATGAAAACGTTGCGGGAACTGCAACCATTTCCAACAAAGTCAAGTCATCTGAGGCCGCCGCATCGCCTCAGTCGATATCGACCACGATTTCCCTGCT
This sequence comes from Drosophila takahashii, assembly GCF_030179915.1. Lineage (NCBI taxonomy): Eukaryota > Metazoa > Arthropoda > Insecta > Diptera > Drosophilidae > Drosophila > Drosophila takahashii. The sequence goes on along the minus strand of NC_091678.1, from coordinate 3,509,193 downwards.
GTCCACACTTTGCCGCGGCTCTCCCTCCATCACCCATGACATTCTGCGCTGCCAGTTGGCCGATGCCCTCGAAAGAGCCCTGCAGGGCGACGAGCGATGTGTGCTGGACTGCATGCGTTTCGCAGATCTCTTGCTTTTACTCCTGTTCGAGGGACGGCAAGCGTTGAACCGAGGAAGTAACAACCCAAATCAGGGCCAGCTGGCGCCACGACCCAGGCGCAATAATACCAACACCGATCGCACGCATCGTCAGCTCATCGATTGCATACGATCGAAGGACTCGGAGGCCCTGCGCGAGGCCATCGAATCGGGCGGCATTGATGTCAACTGTATGGATGATGTGGGTCAAACCCTTCTCAACTGGGCCTCGGCCTTTGGCACCCTGGAGATGGTGGAATATTTGTGCGAGAAGGGAGCCGATGTCAACAAGGGCCAGCGAAGTTCCTCCCTTCACTATGCCGCCTGCTTTGGTCGGCCGGCCATTGCGAAGATCCTGTTGAAATTCGGAGCCTATCCGGATTTGCGCGATGAAGATGGCAAGACCCCGCTGGATAAGGCACGCGAAAGATTGGACGACGGACATCGCGAGGTGGCGGCCATTTTGCAGTCACCCGGGGAGTGGATGTCCCCCGATCACTCGCTTTTGAATAAGGATGGGAAGAAGTACACACTCATGGAGCCGCGGGGCGATCCCGAAATGGCGCCCATTTACCTAAAGGTGCTCCTGCCCATCTTCTGTCGCACCTTCTTGGGCTCCATGCTGGGCAGCGTGCGGCGTGCCAGCTTGGCCCTGATTAAGAAGATTGTACAATACGCCTACCCAACGGTGCTTCAAAGTCTCAGCGAATCCAATTTCACAGAAGATGAAGCCTCGACTTCGGGACAAAATGGTGGAAACCTTTTGATCGAGGTGATTGCCAGTGTCCTGGACAATGAGGTAAGAACTTGTTTGTAAAGTCCTTAAAATTGTATTAATTTTTTTAATTTTGTTTCAGGATGACGACGACGGTCACTTAATTGTTTTAAACATTATTGAGGAAATTATGTGTAAGACACAAGAGGAATTTCTGGATCACTTTGCAAGACTTGGAGTGTTCGCAAAGGTTCAGGCCCTGATGGACAACGATGCCGAGGAATTGTATGTTCAACTGTCTGGAAACGCGGAGGAGACTGCCACAGCGCAAAGGTCTTCGACCAGTGTTGTGCTCACGCCAAGATCCACTTCAGGTAGAGTCATATTTTTGGTTAAAGGAAAATATGTTCTTATGCATTACTTTTTCAAATTCGAATTTAGATGATCCCATGGAGGACGCGAAAGAGATATTGCAAGGAAAGCCCTATCACTGGCGTGAGTGGAGCATTTGCAGGGGACGAGATTGCTTGTACGTCTGGTCAGACTCTGTAGCACTCGAGCTCTCCAACGGCTCAAACGGATGGTTCCGTTTTATAATAGACGGCAAACTAGCAACAATGTACTCCAGTGGAAGCCCAGAGAACGGAAATGATAGTTCTGGTAAGCTGAAAATGTATTATATTTAAAGATATATTTTAATATATTTTAAACATCCGTTTCAGAAAATCGCGGTGAGTTCCTTGAGAAACTGATGCGTGCCCGGTCCTGCGTGATTCCAGGCGTTGTCTCCCAGCCCATTTTGCCCACAGCGAGTGCACTTCGCTTGGTCGTCGGCAACTGGGTTCTGCAGTCGCACAAGACCAATCAACTGCAAATTCACAACACAGAGGGCCACCAAGTTACCGTGCTGCAGGATGACTTGCCTGGCTTTATTTTTGAAAGCAATCGAGGAACGAAGCATACCTTCACGGCGGAAACTGTCTTGGGGCCCGACTTCGCCTCCGGTTGGTCGACGGCCAAGAAGAAGCGCAACAAGTCCAAGACAGAAGGTCAAAAGTTCCAAGTGCGAAACTTATCCCGGGAAATTTACAACAAGTACTTCAAGTCGGCCCAAACGATTCCGCGGGGAGCAGTAGCTATACTTACGGACATTGTGAAGCAAATCGAGATATCCTTTGAGGAGCAGCACATGGCACCGAATGGGAATTGGGAAACGACTCTCTCGGACGCCCTGATGAAGCTGTCGCAACTGATCCACGAAGACGGTGTCGTGAGCGCCTACGAAATGCATTCATCGGGATTGGTACAAGCACTGGTGGCCGTTCTATCGGTCAATCATTGGGAAACTAACTCGCCTCGCTGCAAGCGAAACAAAATGCAAAAGCAGCGAGTTTCCGTATTCAAGAAATGCATACTAGAGGACAACGTTGAATCGGCAACGAACAAGCCAAGGACCAAATGTACTGCAAGTATTTTAATTCAGAAGCTTGTGTCGGTTTTGGAGAGCACAGAGAAGCTACCAGTGTACTTGTACGACACTCCTTGCACGGGCTACAGTTTGCAAATTCTGCAGAAACGACTTCGCTTCCGTTTGGAGCGTGCCGAGTGCGAAAGCACCTTGTTCGACCGATCGGGACGAACGCTGAAAATGGAACCTTTGGCCACAATTGGCCAGCTGTCCAAGTACCTACTGAAAATGGTGGCCAAACAATGGTACGACCTCGATCGTTCCACGTACTTTTATTTGAAGAAAATACGGGAACATAGGACCGGAACCGTTTTTACGCACTCCTTTGATTTCGACGAAGAAGGCTTGTTGTTCTACATTGGCTCGAATGCCAAGACTTGCGACTGGGTTAACCCAGCGCAATATGGTCTTGTGCAAGTGACCAGTTCGGAGGGAAAGACCTTGCCGTACGGAAAACTCGAGGACATCCTTTCGCGCGACAGCATTTCCCTTAATTGTCACACCAAGGACAACAAGAAGGCCTGGTTCGCCATCGACTTGGGAGTGTATGTAATCCCCACTGCTTACACGCTGCGTCATGCACGCGGTTACGGAAGATCGGCGTTGAGAAATTGGCTGCTGCAGGGTTCAAAGGACGGCCTAAGTTGGACCACCCTGAGCTCCCATGTGGATGACAAGAGCCTCGTGGAGCCCGGCAGCACAGCCACTTGGCCCATTACCTGTGCAGCCGACGATTCCGTGAGATATCGCCACATTAGAATCCAGCAGAATGGCCGCAACGCTTCCGGCCAAACGCATTACTTGAGTTTGAGTGGATTCGAGATCTACGGACGTGTCGTGGGCGTTGCCGATGATATTGGAAAGAGCGTCAAGGAAGCTGAGGCGAAGATAAGGCGCGAGCGGCGGCAGATTAGAGCTCAGCTCAAGCACATGACCACCGGGGCCAGAGTAATTCGAGGCGTCGACTGGCGATGGGAGGATCAGGATGGTTGCGCCGAGGGCACAATCACCGGGGAGATACACAACGGCTGGATCGATGTGAAGTGGGACCATGGAGTACGCAACTCCTATCGCATGGGAGCCGAGGGAAAGTACGATCTAAAGTTGGCCGATTGCGAATATCTTTCCGTCTTCGAGGGAAATCAGTCGATGGGCACTGTAAATTCGGCTGCCAAGCTAAGTGACAAGGGAAACACACTCACCTCGCGAAAATCGAGCTCTACACCTTCGCTGCCCGAGGCCACGGAGAAGAATCAAAGCGCCGAGGGTGCCTCCAATCAAACCGTTTCGGCGGACAACTTGGCCTGGAAGCAGGCCGTCGAGACGATTGCAGAGAATGTGTTTGCCTCGGCCAAGACGCAGATTATCTCAAACCAACTGGCTATAAATACATCTTCCTCTCGGGAAGCTCGAGCCAAGCACAAGGAGTCGGCAGCGAATCAAATGCATAAGGATAACATTAGTGGACCCTCGCCATTGAGTCGAGAATTGGAGCACATATCCGACTTGTCGGCCATCAACAACTCAATGCCGGCCATTAACTCGAGTATTGTCTCTGATTTGGCCACCATTTCGGAGAACTTATCCCTAGCCGAATTGTCCAAAGAGAATATATGCAGCGTTCTGACGCCTTCTTATAAACCCGCTGAGAGCGTGGCTGCGAGCCAAAGCTCCAGCCTTCCCGATGCGCAGAGTTCGTCGCCGCGAGAGAGCGATATCAAAAACATATCCAACATTGAGGAGAACAACAAGATGAACGCCAATAACTCGGTGAATAAGATTTCCAAGGACTTGCTGGCGAATCTACGCACCACGAACATTGCGGGCTGTCAGCCGGTCACTCAACTGTCCACGGAGGCACTCGAAATGATTGACAAAATGCGTGATGGCGTGGACATGATACGGAACAACTCGAATAATATTCTCTCCACGGACACCTTCCCAGTGCCCAGCTGCCCTGCAGTCGGTACTAAAAAGACTCCAAAGGCTCAGGCGCTGATAAATCCGGATAGTGCGAATCAGAAACAAATTATAGTTGCCGAAGAATTCCCCAGCAAGAGTTCAAAGAAACCCAGTGTAACATTGAAGCCAGCCCAGCAGCCAATTGCGGATATCAAGGATCCTTCAGCCGAGAGCGTTTCGGTGCCCAGCCAGATGAGCATAAGTGTTCCCAATCTGACCACAACATCGTCTTCGGAGGTTCCTTCTACCTCAGAGGTGGCCACCCACACGGGTTTGCTCGAGACATTTGCCGCCATTGCACGTCGCCGCACCTCGCAGGGTACCAATATCCAGGACAACCAGATTATGAACGCAGATGCGAGCGTAAACGAGCACGGCGATCAGAACGCCTCGGGCTCATTCCTCGGCCACTCGGTTACCAGTTTGGTCAAGCTGGCACTGTCGAGCAATTTCCACTCCGGTTTGCTGAGCACCGCCCAAAGTTATCCAAGTTTGTCGTCGAATAATAGCGAAAACATAGCTCCATCGAATCCATCGAATACGTCGACGGGTCAGCAGTCTGCATCCACCATAAATCACACGCTAACGATGAGTCTAACCTCCACATCGAGTGACAGTGAGCAAGTCTCGTTGGAGGACTTTCTGGAGAGCTGCAGGGCGCCAGCTTTGCTGGGAGATCTGGACGATGAGGACGATATGGACGAGGACAACGACGAGGAGGAGAACGAGGACGAGTACGAAGAGGTGGGAAACACTCTGCTTCAGGTAATGGTGTCCAGGAATTTGCTTACCTTTATGGACGATGAGGGTTTGGAGAACCGGCTGGTGGGCGTGACCAAGCGCAAGTCCTGGGACGACGAGTTTGTCCTGAAGAGGCAATTTTCCGCTTTGATACCAGCTTTCGACCCGCGACCAGGCCGCACAAATGTCAACCAAACTTCCGATTTGGAACTATCCCCCATTGGCGTGGAGTTACCCAAGCCACAGAGCAGCGGGCCTGAAACAATTGAACAGCCCATGCTGGGTCTTAAATTGCGAGGACCGGGAATCGGAGGAATTCCCGAAGTGGAAATCGATTTGAACAACACGGATTGGACCATTTTCAGAGCCGTGCAGGAGCTACTGCAGTGCAGTCAGTTGAACAAGCTGGACAAGTTCCGAAAGATATGGGAGCCCACCTACACTATTGTCTACCGAGAGGTGTCACCCGAGGCGCAGGAGAGCACTGGCTTGGAGTCCGAGGAGTTCCCCCAAACGCCGGATGTCTCGTCGAAGAGTGGGGCATCCACATTGTCCCCCAACTCGCCCATGCACATCGGATTCAACGTGGCCGATAATAACCTGTGCTCGGTGGACGATGTACTCGAGCTGCTCACCCAAATCAATGGTCTCAATCAGTCCGAAATCGATGCGGACGCCAAGGAGCATGGTGTCTCCCCGTTGTCCGAAGATCTCTTCATCAGCAAGAAGATAACAAACAAGCTGCAGCAGCAAATTCAGGATCCACTGGTGCTCTCGAGCAACGCTTTGCCGAATTGGTGCGAAAACCTAAACCAATCCTGCCCGTTCCTCTTTCCATTTGAGACCAGGCAGCTGTACTTCAACTGCACATCCTTTGGAGCATCGCGCAGCATAGTTTGCCTGCAGTCGCAGCGAGATGTGACTGTGGAACGCCAGAGGATACCCATCATGAGTCCGCGGCGCGATGATCACGAATTCCGCATTGGCCGTCTTAAGCATGAACGCGTCAAGGTGCCGCGAAACGAGAATTTGCTCAAGTGGGCCATGCAGGTTATGAAGACCCACTGCAATCGCAAGTCTGTGCTGGAGGTGGAGTTCTTGGACGAGGAAGGAACTGGTCTGGGACCCACGCTAGAGTTCTACGCCTTGGTGGCTGCGGAAATTCAACGATCCGACCTCTGTATGTGGCTGTGTGACGACGACTTGGGCGAGGATGCTGAAAACCCGCCGGAGAGAGCGGAGGGCAGTTCAAAACCTGTTGGGTATTACGTAAATCGAAGGGAGCACGGAATTTTCCCGGCACCACTTCCCCAGAATACCGAAATATGCGAGAAGGTCCTCAAGTACTTCTGGTTTTTCGGCGTTTTTGTGGCCAAAGTACTGCAGGATATGCGCTTAGTGGATATACCGCTATCAACATCATTTCTTCAATTGCTTTGCCACAACAAAGTGTTATCACGTAATCTCCAAAAAGTAATTTCGGATAGACGAAATGGCGATCTCTCTGTCGTATCAGAAGATTCAGATATAGTGGAAACTTGCACCAAACTACTGCGAACTGATTCCAATAAGTCCAATGCATTTGGCGGAATTCTATCGTTGGAGAATTTGAAGGAAATAGATCCAACACGTTACCAATTCCTACAAGAAATGCAAAACCTATTAATGCGAAAGCAGTCAATTGAGTTTGACGATACTATAAGTGCGGAAAAGAAACAAGAACTAATCAACGACCTGAAGCTGCACACCCAAAACGGCTTGGAGGTCTCCCTCGAAGACTTGGCCCTTACGTTCACGTATCTGCCGAGTTCCTCGGTCTATGGATACACCCAGGCCGAACTGCTGCCGAATGGGGCGTGTGTGAATGTCACCATCGACAACCTGGAAGCGTATTGCGAACTGCTGATGAACTTCATTCTGCAGGACGGAATCGCCCAACAAATGAAGGCGTTTAGCGATGGGTTCAACGAAGTGTTCCCCCTGAAAAAGTTGGCCGCATTCACTCCCTCAGAGGCGCGAATGATGATTTGCGGTGAGCAGTTCCCCCATTGGAGCCGAGAAGACATTATTTCATATACTGAACCAAAACTTGGCTACAACAAAGACAGGTATGTTTCCAAAGCGAATGGTTTTTAATCGAGAATATTAAACATCCTTTATTTTTCAGCCCTGGGTTCCAACGCTTTGTTAACGTTTTGTTAAGCATGTCGGGAGACGAGAGGAAGGCTTTCCTCCAGTTCACAACTGGCTGCAGTAGTCTGCCCCCAGGAGGACTGGCTAACTTACATCCCCGACTGACAGTTGTTCGAAAGGTAGATGCCGGCGTTGGAAGCTATCCATCCGTGAACACCTGCGTTCACTACCTAAAGCTTCCCGACTACCCAACCGAAGAGATCATGAAGGAGCGCTTGTTAACAGCAACTAAAGAAAAGGGGTTTCATTTAAATTAAACAATTTATTGTACTCGATATTCAAGTTAATAAAATTTGAAACTTTTGTTATTTAAAGCTTCCTGTTGTATAACATTATAAGCAATTCTGTAAATATTTTAACTGTTTAAACTCAATCATTATGTAAGTTTAGATTTATCAAATAGGTTACCTATACCTAAAGTCTATGCCTAAAGCCTATTGTTTCACAATTTAATTTAGCCAGTAAAATGGTAACTAACAAAAACAATTTATTTTATTTTAAATATTTTTCTTAAGGACGATGATCTGAAAGGATAGGTTATTCAGTGGATTGTGACTTGCCATCTAGCAAAAATTTTTTATTTCTGTAAACGAAATTATTAATATGGCCGAAATTAATTTAAACAGATAGATGGATATTTAACGTATCTGGCGCGCAAAAGCTTTTTCTTATTAATCTTTTTAATTGAGGAAGTGTCAGGTAAATCACAGTCAAAACTCTCGACTGTTTTGGTCTATAAGATTCAAAATTTATCTTTCTTTTTCTGCGAACGAGTTTATCCGAAATCTTTAAATTACGGACTTACACTCACTCAGCTATGTATGTTTGCTTATTAAGAAATCGTTGTCTAAGCAAATGTGAAAGCAAAATTTTAAAGATTATCTGTTTATATTATTATTATTTGTATATACTTCATATACAAAATTCAGAATGCAAATTAAGACATTTAAACAAACTTTTTTTGCGGTGAGATTAAAAATTCAAGATAAAGAATTCCTTTTAAAATGATTCCCTTTCCAGTTAATGGATCACCCTAAGCAGATATACAGTGAACTACCCTGCCAAATTTTTCATTCATTTTATTTTGTACAAACAACAGTAAAACAGTAAAAACATGTGAAATAAGCTGTTAAAATTTGGCGGCCTCTGTGCAATTTGTTATCATTTCGAGAGGAATGTCTGCGGTGTTTTGACTACTTCTTAAGTTCCAATTTATTTAAATGAAGTCTTATAACGCACACCTGTTTGCTTATATCTTAGAGCCAAAATAAAACCTAGAAACGCGGATTCTGCTGTACTTCTATAAATTATATAAAAAGATAAGCTATATCTTGCTGTGCATCTGAGGTTGCTTACTATCTTAAACTTGTAAGGGAGCCGTGAAGACAGTCAAGGTTTTCCCGTCTACGTATCAAGAGAAATTATGATTTCGGTAGCTCTGATTATATTGTGTCTTTTCCCGTGCGTTCAAAATGAATACATTCGTCCTTCTTACCAAGTTCTATTGCGCAAAAGGGATAATTTAGGAGTGTTGGCTGATGGCCACTGCTTTGGAAATATTATTCAAAGTCGTCTTGTTCTAACAGCGGCTTCGTGTTTATTAAGTGCTAATGCCTCAAATGGAAGAGAATTAATAAAATCGGATGAATTAGCAGTATCCTTTAACGGGGAAGACTTGGACGAGTCTGTATACTTTGTTAGTGGCATTGACATCTATCCTGAATTTAATGTGTCATCTTTGGATAATGATATTGCGATTCTAAGTCTAAGTACACAACTTCCACTTTCGGAGCGAAACGATATTCAATGGGTTTTAGTGGCTGACTTTGATCTTAAGGATTATCCTTTGGAGGACGGCGTGGAATCTTACGTAAGTACAGATAACTATTTTCTACTACATTATTGGTGTGTTAAGTTTTAACAATTAATTTAATCCACAGATTTGGAAAACTTCAAACGTAAAAACTATTTATCCCGGCTATGGGGTGGTTCGTGAAAGTAATTTGGTTGGAATCCTTTCCTTTGGATTTCCATCAAAAATCAAACGCGAGTTGAATCTTGAAAATCGGAATTCCACGAGATTTACGCAACTAAACTCATATTTAAGTTGGATATATGCCATTTTACAGAATGCAGAGATTGCGGACATGAAAAATAATAACTACAGTGCATCTCTACCTTATCGTCAACGAAAAAGCGCAGAGATAGGTAATGTAAACAAATAGTATTTATTATTGCTAAATAGTTTATCATATGTACAGGGATTACCAAATCAAATAGATTCTGTCCATTGTTTTCCAAAGAAAGATTAACTGCAATGTGATAAGAATATTTTTCTCATAATGCCGAAAAGAACCAAACTAAACCAGAATTTTAAGATTTAAGAAACTTATAGCTTGTATAGCTATACGTCTCATACAGAAGATTCTACAAAAATTTGTAGTTTTATGAGGATCTATCCAATTAGAAACTAGTTAGATAAGAGCTCCTTGGCATGGTTGACTTTCTGGTAAGATACAAGAAATAATATAATTTTTTCAAAATTCTTTCAGTTAAGGAATTCATTGAACCCGATGCAGTTTATTTGCCAGACCCATCGAACCCCAGTAAGGCCAAAAAAGTTTTATATTTTCATAAAGCATATATATTTTTAAATTATTAAATTATTTTCAAATTGTTGTTCTTACAGTTGAAGCTGACATTGAAACCGAGGTGGAGGATTTAACAGAAACCGGTAAGGAATAAAAAATATAAATATTTTAAAATTTTTAAATTTATTATCCTTTCAGATACTGAAAACGTTGAAACTGCCTCAGTCGATTTATCAAACGCAGCGGACATATGTATGTTATCTATATATTTGAATATTACATTTAAGTGTAAAGTCTTATAAAATCTTTGATTTTATCAATAAAACTTTTTTCTTTTCCTTCTCACAGTTAATGAAAACATCGAAAGTGAAAAAGGATTCTTAACAAACGCAGCAAACATGTCTAAGGCCAAAGGGATATCTTCATGGATTTTACTTTTAAATTTAATTTTTCTTTACCGCTTGCTAAATTTTGCAAATTTCTAAAAAATATTTTAATTTTCTTTGAGAATTTTAATGTGGCCACCTTTAATTAATATGTATTTAATTTATTATCCAAGAAAAATCAATTATATTTTAAAAATTGAATTCGATCACAAGTAAATGTAATATATCTACCATCTGTATTCTATTATCAAATATTTCGATAATAAAATTATGCCACCAGCTGACTCAAAACATTAGCGTTGCTGACGGATTTTAGAGTAGTATATAATATAAGTTTGGATTTGGCCCTCAATATAAAATAAAGCAATTTTTGTGTAGTCAAAGAAGGAAACCAAATTGTTCGTAATGTTTTTTTTATCGTTGCTCGCATCCAATGAATACGGATGCGTTCTTCACATCTTCCAGGAAATTCCAAACGTTCCCCCCAGGTTTTCGTGGTGTGAAAGCCATATTAAGGGCAAACGTGACACGTCACAAAATTTCAATCTCACTCATCTCTAAGCATATTTTAGTGTTGTGCCATCACTAAATTAAAAATATAAATAAAAAAACATTTAAAACTACGCTGTATTTTCCACACTGTTAAGACTGGGATATTTTAAATAGTTCCTTCAAAAATGGGACAAATTTCTTTTGAGGATGATTGCCTCGTCCGCGAGTTGGACAGGTAAGTCAATTTTTGTTCGGCTAGGGCTGTTTAATAATATTTACATCTGTACATTTCAGTCGATACTATGGATTTCTTGACTTGTCCAATCCAAAAAATGTGGAAATAAAGAATCTGGTTCAGCAGACAATTACAAACTTACAAAACTACATCGCTAATGGACAAGTGCACGATTTGAAGAACAGCCATGACAATAAAAATGCTGTACAAAAGTATGACCCTTCGAATCTACCGGATGAACATATGGAAAACACATCGTCACAAAAAAGTGAAGACACCAAGCTTCCTGATCAAAAAATTAACGAAAAGGGTTTCATTAGCGACCAAAAACCTCAAGATGAGCAATATGTTAATGCTCTTTGCAAACTTGGTCACCTGCATCTTCTTCTTGGCGAATACTCTGAAGGTAAATAAACATTTGCATATGTGCGGACGACTTGGACTTAGTTGGCCAAAATATGTACAAAGTTCTCATCATATCACGGTTATATTCGATTTACATTGAACGTCACTCAAGCTATGGCAGTTTTGTCAGATTATTCCTATAGGTGACCTAATGTGAGCTAGAAGATACATATATGTATGTACTTTGTTTGTATCCAATTAAGGCTAATACTAATTATATAATGAGACAGAATTATAAAAAAGCTTTAGTACTGTAACTTAAACCGCAGCAACGGTCAAAATTACTTTCAGTTTTTCCCTTTTCATTTACATTACTATAAATGCCTGAGGTACTGTCCTAAAACCTTATACAACCCTAGTCAAAAGTATTTTCTCAAATTTGAATGTTAACTGTACTCATATTTTGAACTTATAATATAAACATTTTGGCACCTATGGAAAGAGCACTTCAAATCCGTTTAAATGACACAAAAATTTTCTTAACCCATTAAGCACCCTTTGAAAAGTGAGCAAATTAGACAATTTTTTTTGAAAATAAAATTTTCAACTTTTTCCCTGGAGCTTATTGATTGATTTGATTGGGGAACAACTTTGCATCAAAACATTTTTGTTTTAAGCCCCAGGAAAAAAGTCGAAAATTTGACTTTCGCAAAATTTGCTCACTTTTCAAAGGGGTCTTAATGGGTTAAGAACATTTTTGTGTCATTTAAACGGAATTGAAGTGCTCTTTCTATAGGTGCCAAAAGTTTATATTATTAGTTCAAAATATAAGTACAGTTAACATTTACATTTGTGAAAATACTTTTGACCACCCCTGTACATTAGGCCCAGGGATAGTCATGCACTTTGCTACTAATACTTCTTTTAAACCACTCGGAAATTGGTAATTTAATGTATTTTATTTAAATGTTTATTGCAGCATTATCTGCGTATCAGAAGTATTTACGATTCCGAGAAAATAATTACTGGACAAACCATGCATTTATATATGGAATTGGCGTCGCTTATTTCAAACTGCGGTGTTTTAAATGGTAAGTTTATTTCACATTTAATTTCTAGTCTACTCACAAATACGGCTTACTGTTGCTTGAGAAATATGGATCCTATATGCCCTGGCCCTGGCACTGTAGTGTCTTCGTAATAATAATACTTTAAAATATCTTAAACCTAACTAAAAATTTACATTATTATTTTTGTTATTTCAACCCAACCTCACGGTTAGAACTACATAGATAACAAAAACTGTGCGATTGTGTTGTTTCTTGGAAAAATATCTGTCTTGGACAAGTTGATGCCCTTCTTTTTAAAAAGAGATCTAATCGATTCTAATGTTTTTGGTCGTTAATTCGTATTGCTCAACGTGGAAGTGGACGCAAATGTAGTGGAACCGCTTCGATTTGGCATTTTAATTATTCGATAACTTCTTATCGACACTACTGTTTCGATTTCATTCGTTCCCATTATTTCACTTTATCGAGCTTATCCCATCTCCATTGTATTGATATTAAATTGTTTACTAAATAGATTCTACACGAAACAACACTGCCACTAAATTAAATGTATTTGTAAACAGTTCACAACGAATTAAAATTAAGACTGGAGATTTTCTACACAAAAAAAGTGCGTTTACTGGTTAGTTTTTCGGTCATGGATTGTGATTTGATTTACGTTTTCTGAATAACAAATGGATGCTGTAGACATTAATTTTGCAATACAAATTACTAACAGCATTAGTTGGTATAACTAGTTAAAATGAGAACAAAAATAGCTATTCGAAGAATTGTTCCTTTGTTTCCGCAAATCACTGTTATAAAAATACATAAATTCTCATTACATGTATGTACATTGTACAATGTGCTTGTGTGTGTATGTGTACAAAATGCAGTGAATTGCCCCCCTTTAAGGTCGTTATGTGAATTGCGGGGTTAAAATGTGTTCTTTGTTTAATTACAAATATTCAGAATGCTAACGTTTCGGTAGACAACGTCTGGGGTAAATAATCAATAAAACGGAAGATTGTGGGTGCTACTGAAGCCAATGTCTGTCTCATTTTTCTAAGTGCATTCAGACATGTCTGCCGTCGTCTGTCTGCAAGTTCTATTGTTATTTATAAACAAAATGCACACTTTCTAGTCGTATTTTAGTTGCAAAAGGCATTTAAAAATGCTATTATACACTAATCTTTGAGGTTTTAGTTAAATCAACTAGGTTACATGAATTTGTTTGTACATATGGATGTACATGCGTGCATGTGTGTACGTGACTGCAGGCACATAGATATGTATGAACGAATGTACTTATGTAAACACAGTTCACTGTAAATAAAGGATTTGTGTTGTTTTTTTTTTTCAATAATGAAATATATAAAAAAAATAAAAAATATGCTAATAAATATATGTATTTGCCGGCTTTTTGAGCCGAGTCCTGTGGCTAAATAAATCAGTGACAAATTTATCAACTCATATTCCGAAATGTCTGGATTGCTTATTTCAACCCTTATAAACCTTTTTTGAATTAATTTTTGTTTTTTTCAGGGCCATCAAATCATTTCAGGAGCTTTTATACCTAAGTCCCAACTTTACATGTGCAAATGAGGTCCATTTGCGTTTAGGTCTAATGCTAAAACATGGCGGGGAGTTTCACATTGCCCTGAAACATCTGCAACTGGCGCTGCTTTACACATATCCTTCGACCTTTTCAGAACTTCAGGGTAAGTACTTAAAAAATAGCAAAATCATATAACCACGTTTAGATTCTCTTTAAAAAAAAACTCATTAAATATATTATAAGAAGGCTTTAAGAGTTTTATATTTTATGATAATGGATCATAGGTGTTTTGAATAATTAAAACATTAGTAAAATATTTAGCCCAAACACTTATTATTTATGAAAGTGATGATGATATAATTATAATCTCGTTAAATATTAAACAATTAATAATTATTTTAATCTAATTTTCAGTAAAATTTCAAATCGCGCATTTGTATGAAGTTCAAAACAAACATAAGGCAGCGAAGGATGGTTACGAATTTCTTCTAAATGAAAAAAATATCTCATTGGAACTAAAAGCAGATGTTTATCGTCAATTAGGTAAGAAGATCGTCTATAATAATTCGCATGAATATAATAAAAACTGAAACGATCCTTAAAACAGACTTTTAGCAAAACATAATTTTTCACATCCCTAATCCCTTTAACACCTCTTGATTTGTTTTTATCTTAGGATGGATGTACCATTGCGTAGAATGCCTAGGCGAAAAAAAGGAACGTGAAGCAAACGCATTGAACTTTCTTCAAAAATCAATTGAAGCTGACCCAAAGAGTGGACAATCATTATATTTACTGGGAAGGTGTTACGCCGGCATCAATAAGGTCCATGATGCTTTCCTAGCATATCGCAATTCGGTGGAAAAGAGTGAGGGAAATGCAGATACCTGGTGTTCGATCGGGTAAAATATTCCGTATATGTCTTGCCCTTATATGTTTTCCTAATTGCACATATTCTTTTGTAGCGTTTTATATCAGCAACAAAATCAACCGACGGATGCTCTTCAAGCCTACATATGTGCCGTGCAATTGGATAAAGACCATAAAGCCGCGTGGACCAACCTGGGTATACTTTATGAGAGCTGTGGTCAATTACGAGATGCCTATGCTTGCTATTTAAATGCAACCAAACAAATATCATTCCAGGTAAATCTATGTTCCTCTTGTTATTTGCGTATCTAAACATTAGCCATTCCAGAAATCTTCATTATTTCGAAGAAAACAAGCAATACGCATGAAAAAGGACACAATCGGACTGTCGAAGGGACTGTCACAGAGAATCACGTTTTTGGAGGGCCAACTTAGTCAAGCACCATTGCCAAGCATTACATCGAAGCGCCGCCAGCTGTGTTCAATTGAAGAAGCTTGGAACCTGCCAATATCATTAGAAATGAACTCTCGCCAACAACAAACAGCGCAGATGCTACCAAGACAGATAACAAAGCAAAGTCCAATACAGGTGAGTTTGATTTTAGATCAAACATTTCAACAAAATACATTTCCTTTTCGTTTTTAGGGGCCACCTCCACCCTATCCGCACAGCCAAGTCAGCCAAAGTCCCATACCTTCGAAACGTATTAAAGAAGATGGCTCCAGCCAACCCGAAATGATGCAAAACAATGTTCAGACATCTTCGCAATTGCATCAAAATCTAATAAGTAGGTTGACGGTTTAAAAATTATATTCTAGATCGCTTTTAATATCGCTTTTACAGACATTTCAGAGACACTCAACCAGCGCAATTTCAACGCCATGCCGGAGAGCAACAAGAATTCGGAGCAAAGTGTTGTGGACACCTTCGATGACATCTCGAATGATATTTATAAACAAAATGAGACTATTAAACTTGAGCGTTTAAGCCATGATGCCTTGAGCAACAATGAGGACTCAAAGCACAATGATTATAATGGTGATGCAACCTCCGACTTATCGACCACGTTCAAAATTCAAATGGACTCAAAACAGTTGATGGCAGCTGTGAAGCTGCTGCCGATCGATGAACCGCCCGTGCACTGCACTATTTTGCAAGTGAATGCGCCCCCGCCATCTCCGCCCGATTGCCCACCGCAGAAACTCACGAGGGATCAACTCCTTCCGCCCACTCCCTCTGTTCATTTAGAAAATAAGAAGAACGCGTTCAGCCCCCAGCTGCAGGAGTTTTGCCTGAAGCATCCCATTGCCGTTGTACGCGGCTTGGCAGGGGCTCTGAAGCTAGATCTCGGTCTCTTTTCGACCAAAACACTGGTGGAAGCCAATCCGGATCATAGTGTTGAGGTCCGGACACAGGTCCATCAGTCGCCCGACGAAAATTGGGACACTTCGCAGGGCAAGCGAGTCTGGGCCTGCATTTCCCATCGGTCTCACACAACCATAGCCAAATATGCCCAATATCAAGCATCCAGTTTTCAAGACAGCCTGAAGGTAATACTTGTTGCGTGGTCTTTTCTCAACATGAATACAGTTTACTCTATCGTATAGCTTATTTTACCGCAGGATGAAAGCGACAAGGGATTTCCCGGCTCACAAGCAATGTCGGACTCAGACTCCAAGGACTCGGTATCCAATTCAAACATTGTCTTGAAGCGTAAAAAACACAAAATAAACAGTAAAATGTTAAGGTACTTGAACTGCTCTCAAATATTTGTGTAACGAACTTGTTAAACCCAAATTTAATCTTATTTTAGATTCGGAACCAACGTGGATCTCTCCGACGAAAAGAAGTGGAAGCCACAATTGACAGAGCTACAAAAACTGCCAGCTTTTGCACGAGTCATATCCGCTGCCAATATGCTCTCCCACGTTGGCCACGTCATTCTGGGCATGAACACCGTTCAGCTGTACATGAAAGTGCCCGGAAGTAGGACTCCCGGCCATCAGGAGAACAACAACTTCTGCTCAATTAATATTAACATCGGTCCAGGGGACTGTGAATGGTTTGCCGTCCCAGACGCCTACTGGGGCGGAGTTCACAACCTGTGCGAGAAGAACAACATCAGCTATCTGCACGGTTCGTGGTGGCCCGTCCTGGAGGATTTGTACAAGGAGAATATTCCAGTTTACAGATTTATCCAAAAGCCCGGCGACTTGGTTTGGGTAAATGCTGGGTAAGCAAAGAAAATATTTGTAAATTTCTATTTACTAACGATGCCTCTTAACTCCTCTTTCAGTTGCGTTCATTGGGTTCAGTCGGTGGGATGGTGCAACAATATTGCGTGGAATGTTGGACCACTAACTGGGCGTCAGTACTCTCTGGCCATCGAGCGATATGAATGGAATAAAGTGCAGGCTTTCAAAAGCATCGTGCCGATGGTTCATTTAAGCTGGAACCTCGCCAGGAATATTAAAGTCTCCGATACCAAACTCTACGAGCTGATTAAGTGAGTACTCTAAAGCCACTGGATCATTTAGAAATAATATTATTTGTGTTATTTTCCCTTTTTTAGAATGTGCTTGCTGCAAACGCTTAAGAATGTTTTGCACATACAAGAGTATGTTAAATCGAAAGGTGTGGAAATACGTTTTAATGGACGCGGAAAGAACGAAGCATCCCATTATTGCGGACAATGCGAGGTACATATTCCACATATTTTTCTGAAATATATAACTATTATTAAATATATTATATTTTATTACAGGTTGAAGTATTCAATGTACTGTTTATTAAGGAGCAAGAAAAGCGACACGTTGTTCACTGCCTATCATGCGCCCTGAAACTTTCCCCTTCTCTCCAGGGTATCGTTTGTCTCGAGGAGTATCGCCTGTCTGAGCTGCAGCGCGTGTACGATTCGTTCACTTTACACAGAACCCAAGGACTAGCATACACTCAGTAGTTGTAACACGAGAAATCATTTTTAATAATGAAGATTTAATATATGTATATTTTACAACGTACAACCTACACTCTAGTGTTTTGATGAGACCTAACGGATTATTCATAGAGATGGGTTTATTACTGATTAAGCTGATAGAGCTGTTTTTACGGCTATCCCATTTTAGTGGGAAAATGGACATGAGGATTATTTTATTTTCATTATAATATATTTTAGATTAATAAAAACATTTCAAAAGACATTAATAACTCATCTGATTTATAGTTATTAGTTGTAGTTATTGTCCAAAGATTTAAAGCATTTTAGTAACACATTAATAAAGATAATAATAATTTAGCTTTTTATCAATATATATTTATATTTGGGTTCAAAATAAATACCAACGATAACCGCTGCAATTAAAACGATAGTCAGTTTCTATTATTTGCTGTAACCCTGTTTTCAACCAGCCATGTTTTCTCAAATACCGTTTCCAAATATGAGATCACAAAAGGAACTTAACTGGCTGGCCGTTTTCCTCACACTATTTGTCGTTGTCGCTGGATCAGCTCAAGATGATGCCGACTACTGCGCAGAGCTCTCCACCCAGTCGTTGGCCAAAATTCTCGGGCAGGCATTTAATCCGCGCTACATGAGCATCGATCCGCCGGGCGAGCCCGAGGAGAAGAGCTACCAATTGGGCTACAAGCGATCGTCATACGAATTGCCCTTCTACGCGGACAGTGACGCGATCTCAGTTAGCCACTTTCCCGCCTGGGAGACCAACCACTTTGCGATGGTGGAAAAGAAGGAACCGTCGAGGAGCAGAAGCCTGCGCACCAGAAGCGCCTTCATGGACCGAGTGGGACACCCGAGAATCGATGGCTTCAAGCAGCGACCCTGGGAATGCTCCTCCAAGATCAACTGGATCGACTTAGGCTTAAATTACTTTCCACGCTATATCCGTTCCATCGAGTGTATTGCCAGAAAATGTTGGTATGATCACTTTAATTGCAAGCCAAAATCATTTACAATAAAAGTTCTGCGCCGGAAAACTGGCTCATGCATTCGAATAAACGATAAATTGATTTTGATCACCGCTGAGAAATTTGAGAATGATTACACGCAGCTCTGGATTTGGGAAGAAATAGCGGTTAACTTTTGCTGTGAATGTGTTATGCTATACTAAAAATAGCGCAATTTAATCAAGATTTAATTAATATACACGTTTAAAATGTCAACAGAAAACTTTAATGGCATTGGGCACAACAGATACCTTGATGGGTCTTGCATCGTACTCCTCGCCGTCGATCGAGTAGAACTTCTCGGCCATTTCGCCGTCCGGATGCAGCTGAATGGTGCGACTCTTCACCACCAGGCTGGGCAAAATGTTGCTGCAGGTGACTTGCGGTATTTGCTTGATGAACTCCCAGCCCGGCTGCAAGGAGCTTATGAACTGGCTCTCCAGCTCCGCAAAGTTATTCCCGTTCTGCACGCAATTGATGTTTATTTGGCTGGCCTCTACGCTTCCCTCGACCTTTTTGCTGCACTCGTCGTTCTTAACGAGCGTTCTCTTCGGCCCGCCAGCGTTTTTCTGGTACTTAACGAGGTTCCTTGTGAAGAGCCCACCGGTCACAGGCGGTGCGGCCTCCTGGCGCTGAACAGAAGCACAATCAATGCAGCCCGGGCAAGGCGGTGTGTACACATAGTCGGTCTTCAGGCTCCAATTATCACCGAAGGACTTGGAGGCGGCGGATGCATAGTGACGCAGTGGCCCAAAGTACCAGTACTTATCCTTGGCCGAGTTAATATCCTCAATCAGGCCCCAGGAAAGACCATTCAGACCGAAGATGGGCTTTAACTGACTGTCGTTTGCCTCGTCTTCGTTGATCACATCGAAGCGAATGACGCTTTGGTACTGGCTTTCATCCTTGAGCATGGGTTCCAGGGCTTTGCAGAGGCTCTTCACATATTCCACGTCCTTGACGCCAAAGATTTGGATGCGCTTCGAGGCGGCCTGGACCGAACGTCCCAGGGGAAGAATGGTGATGGGGCAGAGATTGCCGCGCCTTCGCATGAGGCCAGTCACCACCTCCGAGGAGGTTCCATCGCCGCCGGCCACCACAATCGCATCGGGCAGCGCAGCCATCTCCTCCACGTAGCTCTTGGCATGTCCAATGTGGTTGGTGCGCAGGATCTCCACGGAATAGCCAGCTAAATGCAAAACCGGCTCGCAATAGTTCTTGAACTGCAAAACTAAGGCTGGGTTAAGATCTTGGTCGGGTGAGTGCCAGCTACTTACAAATTTCTCCGATCTCTTTTTATTGGCCACCGGATTCATGACCACAAGCACCTTTTTCGGTTGATTTCCTGCCCAATTTGATTGAATGTTGGAGGCAAACTCCCTCATATGTTGTTCAATCCTGCAGGCAAAGATAGAGGTTAAAGTTTTGCTTAAATTTTACTGCTTTCTGAATGCTTACTCAATGTGCGTTTTCAGCGATTGCAGAGCGTACACAGATACTGCCGCTCCAAACGTGCATTTTTTCCAATTATTCCGAATAACTCTTAAATAATTCATTTTTAAAGCTGATATTTTATTTTGACCAATGATTTTGATTCCGCATGTATTGGTTTGCACAACACAGCTGAAGTTTAGTTCGTTAGGGGTATCCCAGCGTTTTTACATAAGTTTTAAGTTAACAGAGAGAGTGATTGTGTCGTATTAGGAACATTGCAAGTGGAACACTAAATTACTTAACAGTTTGTAACAGATAGCCGCCAATTATGAATATAATAATTAATAATTAATAATCAGCAAGGTACTTTTATTCAACATTGTCATAGATATCCTCTAAGCCGGGGATGTTTCTCAGTTTTTCTATAAACACGTCGTATGCCTTTTGGTCTTCTGGCGATAATTGCACAACATTCTGAAAGTTAAACATTTTTATTAGTATTAATTTTTAGAGTTTAAATTAAGGTCAAACATCCTTACCATTGGAGAAAATACGTGTTCACTACTTTCAACAGTGTATCCAGCTTTTTCCAAGTTTCTGCTTAAGCTAGTTAAAACAACAGGACTGCACAGGAACTATAAAAAGAGAAAATATCAAAGTCAAACAATACAAAAATGAAAATAAACCCTTTACATACCTTTACTGACCCTTCGGCATTGTCAACTATTTCGATCTCTTCAGCACCGAGCTCTATCGCATCATTAGTGGCTTTATCTTCCAAACTAGACCCGTTGAGGAGCTTTGATGTATCATAACGAGTTTCTATTAGGCCAAAATCCTCAAACAGATTACCAACGTCCATAAATTCACCTCTAAAAGATTAAAAACTGATGATATATAAAAACATAATATAGAAAGTGGTATTACCCGGCTTTCTTTATCATTGGTGTCGCATCCATTTTAACACCGGAAAAGTTGTCTGTGTAGAAAATGCATATCATATATACGCTTCTTTTGTACCGGATGTCGAGCCGGTACTTTTTAAGCTGCACTTTACTGGTTTTAAATTTGGCTAAAGTGTTTTGTATGGTTCCGCTGGGCATATTTTGCTTCAGAGCTCTTTCTATTTCCGTACGTAAAAGAGAGTTTATGGCCGGATCACTGTTAAACATTAATTAGAAATATTATTAATAAATCTCTGATTTAGAGGGATGAGAATTACTTACGCAGAGTTGCCCTCCTGAATGGCCATACGGATTTGCCTCGAAATCTTTGCAAATAATGCCGCTTTCGCTCCGTCTTTTAGGGCTTTTGTGTGCTTGATATTAGCCCACTTCGAATGGCCCGCCATGCCACGAAAGGGCTGCGCTTGGAAAACGCATTTTCCGAAATTCGTGGAAAATGTGCAGCACAAATTTCGTAACATCTCTAGTGTTTTGATCTAAATGAACTAATGTGGCCAGGTTGGAAAAGCAAAAAAACCATTCATTAATCAAGTAAACTGTTCTAAAAGTACAAAACATTTTGCAACTTAACAGATTAGGGATATTCTCTAATACTGTTATTTTTATTGAAAACACTTTTAGAATTACTTAAATTTTAAACAGCTCCAAAGAGTTGATATTTATACATTTATTAACAGACAATATTATACAACCTGCAGTTGAACTTGCTTTTGAGCTAAACAGTTTGCAGCACTTTCGTAGCGAATCAATTTGTTCTGGTGCGTCGTGGGATCGTTGTCGTAGTCCGAATTTACCACAAAAACATCGACGACATTATCAATGGTGAACTGCTCATTTTGGAGTGTGTTGGTCAATATCAGTGGAGTTATTTTAACGAGGCCCAGTTTGGATGGACAAACGGACAGCGGAAACTCGGCAGATTCTCCGCTTTGCAGCAAACCCAGCATAAAATCGGCACATCCCGTGTATTGACTATCCGCTGAGTACTTGGTAGCCAGGCGCACATTTAATTTCATCGCCTGTTCGGAGGTATTCGTCACCCGACAGTTGAACGTGAATATTGTGCCGATTTTGATTGTATTCTTCGCATCCAGAACTTCCAAACGGAGGGTTTTGCACTCAAAGGGCTAGAAATCTTAAATGTAATTAACCATTTTGACTTAAGTTATTTCAGTTCCTACCAGCCTCTGCAGTTGACTGGTTTGCAGCCTGCCCTTTTCCCCAAGATTCGACCTCCAGACAATATCCAGTTTTCCCACATTGTTGAATTGCCGCAGAGTATCTATGTCCTTTGCAATATCTCCTTTGGGCTGTTCAGGAAACACAATAAATGGATTGAACTTGGGGACTTTAGTTTTTCCACTGCTCACCTTAATGCAATAAAGAAACTGGCAACTGTTATTGGGCTGCAGCATGTGCTTCACCGTAAAAACAGATTCGCCATTCGGCAGCGTATTCAATGGGGTTACGGAGTAGTCCTCGGAACCATCCAATTCCACCTTTTCCAGGCAGAAGGGGCTGTTGGTCACGTTTTGGATCTGGGCCTCCAAGTATATTTCGTCGATTTCCGCATTGTAAAACTTGGTCTTCACATCGAGGGGCTTTAAAACTTGAAACTTGAAGAACTTTCTCAAGGACTGTGCATAGCCTGCTGGAGTCGAGTAATTTACTTCGCAGACGAGACTGAAAAGAAAGTATTTAGATGTTATATTATTTTTTTAAAGAATTCGAGAATCCTCTTACATGTGAGTTCCAATTTCCTTAACTTCGTATCGTATAACATCGTCGATGGTTCCTCCCGGAGCCAAAACCACTGGAGATTTGGCATTTTCGTGCATGGACAAGTTTATGCGTGTCGTGTTCGACTGAAGATCCGCTTTAACTGTCACACATTCCACAGGATTGGCGGTGGTGTTGTGGACGCAGATGTAGCTGGCGAATGTTTCGCCCAGATAAATGCTTCCGAAAGATTGTGGCAGCAGCAGAACTTGTCCCGCCGCCAAGGTTTCGGCACAAGCCCCAGATATTCCGTCACTCTCCTGCGAGTTGCTGAATTTCTGAACCAAATCCGTGGGCTCGCAAGTTACGACGGGTCCAACTCCCACCAAAGTGGGCCGCATCAAGCGCATAACTGTAAAAACAGCACTCCTTGGTATTAGTCATGTAAGCAGGTTTATTGTATATTTTGTTTTACCTTTTAGGGCCACCAAATGTGCATCTGGGTCAACCATCTCCATTTTGAAAAGTACTTCAACTCGGACTTATTTTAATAAAATAATTCAGCATAAAATATATTTACTGCGAAAAATTCTGTTTACATCGGTGCGACCAAATCTTTTGATGTTAAATATACCATTTTGATATGAAAAGAATACCCTTAATGTACCTATTGCCTTGCTAAAAATACCAAAAGTAAAGAAATTTAAAATATTTCCTTTATACTAAATTCCGTGTAAGCTTATTTATTTTTTAATAAACAATAATTATTTACATCACAATCTAGTACGAGTTACACTTAATCCTTGTCTTTGCAAATTCTAGAAGTCATTTCTTGCAGTGGCTCCAGCTCCTTAGCCGAAACCATGTCGAATTCCTGAACAAAGTAGTAGAAATGTTTGTAGCAGGCATTTACATGAGCTTCCTGAAAATAAGAAAACCGGTTAATAATTGATAATGCTGACAAGGATTTAACATATAATTATACGTACAGCGCCAATGCTCACAATGCGATCAAAGTGGTGGATATAAACATGGACAAATACACGAAACAAACGAGTTAAAATCTTCCGACTTATGGCAGAGAAATTTTTGGGAAACGGGACATCTGAAATAATGTCGTGAATTAAGTAGACAATTATATTAATATGCTTTTACTTTGTTATCATGAAAATAGCAACTGCTTATCAACCAAAAACCTTACCTGTGGAGACAGGAAATACAGATTCATTATTTATTTGTGTCTCAATCCAGTCCATTAAATGCTCAATATATTTTTGAGCTGAGAGGGCCGTGGGCTTCTTATAACTAAAATGGTAAAAAAGCGTAAGAAATTGATGATGGTTTTATCACTTGGGTTCACTTACAGATCTCCATCAGCCCACAAATATTCATACCGAGAGCCACCGGACATTGTGGGACATGTTGTTTCGTTGCAAAACTCCGAAACAGTACCGTAGAGGAGATTTATGCGGTTGAAAAAGTCCACAACTAAAATAAGACGATATATGTATAGTAATTGTGCATTATTCTATTAATAATTCATACCGTGGACAGCCAGCCAGTCGTTCAAATTCTCTCCTTGCGGCAGCCGCACAACTTGACGGAGATTAATCCCGGATTGCAGACTGGCCTGAGCTTGTTTGTGTAACGAATATCTAATAGTTCCTGAGGCGAAGGGCTTCTTTGGCCTAAAAGTCTGGAATGCAGAGTGAGTATATATATTATTTACATACAATTATGGGTTTGACCAATCCTACCTTGCCCTTTTGGAAGAATTCTAAAAATCCATTTAATGCCATAATATCTTGTTTGAGATTCCGGTTACAAAGATATAATTTGTTGGCACATATGTGGGTGCTACATGTAACACAAGTTCTTAATTAAATGATGAACTATTAACGCTTACATTTGTTTTTTATATTATTATCTGTATTTATATGCCGTGAAGGAGGAGATGGTAGAACATCGATAGCTTTCTTCTTGAAATAATAATCGAATAGACTTCTAAGTACACAGATATGTTACATTTTCAACTATTCACACTAGTACTCAGTTTTGGACGCCATATCAAAATTATTTCAATATAAAAACATTCTATTGAAAAATAAAGATTTTATTAAAATAAAAAAAATGACTATAAGTACGATTTAATAAATTAAGCCCCTTAATTGGATATATTTTTTAGATTTGAAGGTATTTTTTGTAGGGCCGGCTGATTTAAAGAAATCCACTTCTATCGATTTTCCTTAATTCTAAAACCTCTCATAACCGAATGCAATATGTTATAAAACGAAACCGTCTTTAACCACCATGTTCAAATGTATACGTTAAGTTTAAATTATAAATAGTAACTGCCGTATATTTATCAAAAAGTAATTATTTTATGTTAAGAAATAAAATATAGGTTATTCTTGTTTGAGGATTCCGATTTCCTGAAGTAACTGGTCATTGTTGATTGGAGTGTTATTTTCATTTGACTGTCTATTCCATTGAATTAACTATAAAGAGATAAGAATAAATAAATTGGTTGAACTCGGCTTGATAAATTATATACCGACGCGTTCCAGTTCGGCACGCAAAGCCACTACAGCCTTCTCCCGATCCGCCACCAGTTCCTCGAGGTACTGATAACGTAGTTTCTTTCGTGCCCGGCATTCTCTAGCACTTTGTCTGCTTCGTTCTGTAAATGTAAAAGCAAAATACATTACAGAATACTTATTTTTACAGGGTATCAAAATCTCAGGGGTGCACAGAAATCTCTTCGGTTGTAATTGTAATTCGAAACGAATATATTTGTGTGTAACCCCGAATGCAAATATGTTTGTAATGTATTACCAAGTTTGGCCTTGATATCCAATTTTTCAGTCGATGTCTTCCTTCCTGGTTTCCGTCCTCTTTTTCCACATTCTTTGCGCGTCTGCTGAAAGACATTGAAATTATGTTCAATAAATTGTAGTAAATTAATAACTATGTACGTAATTAACCAGACAAACATTTTTCCAATGTCTTTTTTGGCAAATAAAAATTATTAAAAAATAGATTTAAAAATTAGCGCCCTTTAAACGTTTACAGACGCGCATACATATGTACATATTTGCAAATATACATATATTCCCATGGTCTAACTGCGCATTAGAACAAAGTGTATGAATTCATTACCGACGTAAAAATGAATACTGTCTTCAAATATTTTATTTTATTACCGCTTGTGTTTCCTCCGCGATCGACATTTTATTACTTTGCATTTCCATCTCTGCCATTACAATTTTTAAAAAAATGCCAAATTCTCTTTGTTTATATGCGTCGTTTTCGTAAATACAATTCAAGATAACAATAAATAAAAATTACAAATGTACGTAGCCAAAGACTTCTTATTCGGAACAGTGAAAATAAAACACAAAAATAACTATCGAAATTCCATTTTCCAAGCCAAAACAAAACAAAAACTATCGGGGGTGTCACAAAAAATTATTTCGAACCGAAATCCGTTATGTTTCTTACGTACATCAATGCACAAAACCAACAATCTTTGGTTAGTAAAGATTTCTGTGACACCTCCGAATTTGATAGAATTTATGCTTTTATCGATCAGATCCTTGTGCCGATAAAGTTTAATAAAAGCTAAATAAATCACGCATATTTTTAGTACTGTAGATTACTTCTGTTCCTCCAACACAATGTTTTATTTAGTTTTTGTTTGCTTAATAAATCCTAGTTTAAAAAGTTTAATAACTTTAATAACATACTAAAAATTGAATTAAATTGTTGTTACTTAATTTATTAGACCTTTTATTTCTTCTTTTTGTAATTTTACTAATTATTTGTATATAATCTTTAAATTTGTCTGCGATTCTTCTCAATTTTTTCCTAAAACCAAACGGAACCTTAGACTCGTGTAAAGTAAGCACTTCTTGGAAGTTGTTGGTATAATTTAAAGTGCAATAAAAACTTCCATTGCTTTAAACAATTGTTATTTAATTGTATATTCCAGTTTATTAATTGTGTATATTTAAAAAAAATAATAATTAATACGTTAAGCTCTTGTTTTTTTTTTTTAAGTTAATAAGTTTACAAAAGTGCACCTAAAAGTATACCAATTTGTTTAAAAGAAAGTCATTAATGTAATGGGAAGTCCCTTTTTTTAGGGCCCGGAATACTATAAATAAAACCCCATCTCGGCCCGATTTTGGCGTTCCAAGTGCGAGGCTATTTTCAAAAATTAGCATTTTTGCAACGAGTTTAACCACCCTGGTTGAAAACTTGATATAGATACAAACGCTAAATTGTCCGGTGGTGATAACTTATTGATTATTTATTTTTCAAGGCAGGTATCTGAAAGGGATATCGCAGAAAGAGAAACAGAAACAGTAGCAATAGATGTCTAGCATGGGTGATCAGCGCGGGACAAGGGTGTATGTCGGCAATCTGACCGACAAAGTGAAAAAGGACGATCTGGAGGGGGAGTTCACAAAGTACGGCAAGCTGAATTCGGTTTGGATAGCATTCAACCCCCCGGGCTTTGCGTTTGTGGAGTTCGAGCACCGCGACGACGCCGAAAAGGCGTGCGACATACTGAACGGATCGGAGCTCCTCGGCTCCCAGCTGCGCGTGGAGATATCGAAGGGGCGTCCGCGCCAGGGTAGGCGTGGCGGGCCGGCCGAAAGGGGCCGGCGCGGCGATTTCGGCCGGCACAGCATCACGAGCAGTGGCAGCGGCGGAGGGGGATTCCGGCAGCGCGGATCCAGCGGATCCTCGAGTCGTCACACGGAGAGGGGCTACAGCTCCGGCCGATCCGGGGCCAGCAGCTACAATGGACGCGACGGCGGAAGCGGCTTCAATCGCCGCGAGGTGTACGGCGGTGGACGCGACAGCAGCCGCTACAGCAGCGGTAGCAGCGCCAGCTACGGACGCACTGGCGGACAATCAGCTGGACGCTTCCGGTCCCGCTCGCCGGTTGGAAACCATCGATTCTAATGACAACACCCCTCATAGTGGCCTATGAGTAAAGATTAATAAATAATAACTTAAGTGCGACCGAAAAAAGCGCAGACTCGAAACATTTAAAATCGTAGCATTCGATCGTTTTCGATCGGCCAAACAACAAACAACAACTCCCCACATCAACAAAACTGACAGTCGTCGTCGTCGTCTCTTCATTATTTATTTTACGAATACCCATTAACATGACAATTGCAAGCACATAAAATTTAAGTTATAACGTAGAAAACTAGTAAGAAGAAATACGCTAAGACTCGAACAACGTCAAACCAAAATCTAGAAGTACGCAGTTTTAATAAAGCAAATGCGGAAAAGTTTCTCGTATACGTACAAGCTTTCGCATCATAATTGGTCTAAATATTAAAGGACTTTGAGGAAACGGAATTGTTTAGGTGTTCATTTTTACAGCATTTTTATAATCATCTAATACCCGGTTCTCGACAAGTGCAACTGTGTAAAGAACGCGCGGAAGAACGCGATGACCTGTCCGATTTTCTGCATATTTATCTGGATTTTGAAGACTAGGAGCAATAACCGCCAGGTGTTTAGAGGCAGGCCACCAACAATAATTAAGACATTGACATTAAATTTGGTAAGAAATACAACATGACTACTATCCATCGATCTACCTAATTATTTTACTATCAATCGAAAACTATAAAAAAATGCTGCTTATTGTAGTATTGGTCCAAACCGCAAACTCTAGCCAATGCTTCAAGCGCCTAACTTAAGTGAAGAGTAGAAGGTATGTCATTTACCGGTCCTTCGGTTCCAGCACTTGATTTTTATTTTATTTTACAAATTAACAAGTCATTAGTTAGGGTATCTCTTAAAAACAACTGAGATTTATTTCAATGCGCGAAAAAAAATCAAAGCAATATTAGTTTTATAAAAACGTCGATTAGTTAGTTAGCGCAGGGGTTAGTATACATTTGGAGCAAATGACTGCAGATAATTTTTAAAGAAAAGATAAGAGAGAAAAATAAAAATAAAATTGGTTAATACTGGAAAAAATTGGTTTTTATTTCTGCGAATTCAAATCCGTATATTATGTTTATGTTGGTAATACCTTTGGGTTTTCCTTTAATAAGTGGCCGTCTTTCGAAATATAGTTGGTTGATCATAATAAGTCTGTGATCGGATACTTTAGATGATGAATATAATTTCTGTAGTGGAACCAAAAAAACTTTCTTGTACTTAATTATATTCATTTTATGAATCGTGATTTGGTATTATTTTGGTAAGAAAATAATATATAGCTTAGAAAGTTGAAGGATAATTTTTTAATAGTTTTCTTTTCTTCGGTTGGAAAATATTTCTGTGACACCCCCGATTATCTCTTCTGTGTATGAAAGAAAAACAGGAAAAAACAATACAAAAAACCATTTTTGTCGGACATTCAAAATATTTTATCTTTCAGATATACAGAAAGGTATATAAAAAGGAAAACTAGAAGTAGCAATCACTTTCAACCTGTTGCACCTGTATTGAAAAGGACTAATAAAGCATAGAATACCAATAAAATCATAATACCTAATAGGTATTATCTTTGACGGCTAGTGGTTGGTGGTTGATAATATGTCAAAATGTCGAAATATCGACATTCCGCTGAAAACAAATTACAAATAGTTTACCAATAGCCAAAAATCAAGATTTTATAATTTTTTTTCCGCCATCGTTTGATTACGTTCTGGTAGTCAACGTTCCAATTTTCAGTTACCGAAAAAACATCGATTAACTATCGCATAATAAGTCATAATAATAAGTAATGTGGATGGCGGATGGCACTCTGTGGGAAAAGGCTATAACCTATAACGTTGTAAAATTAAAAAATACAAAAAAATTTGGAATAATCCTTGCCGTTTCTTATTAAAAAAAAATATCATCAATACGATATTTTTAAATATACTCGACAACCCTATTTCAAACCCATCTCTAATTCATCGAAGCTAAAGACAGAAGTGTTTAGTCATTTTCAAAGCGACTTGTTTCTGGAGTTTTCCAAACAATATTCATAAAATAGGCCTTGAAACTTCCTAATTCCTCAGTTCAAAAGAAAATATCAACCAGACAAGTACGAACATGGAGTTTCCTCATCTAGGACAACATTGCAGCGAGCCAACTTGCAACCGTTTGGGTGAGAAACTGACCCTGAAAATTGGACAACCAGGAAATACTAATTTAATTAATTTCGATCCGCCTATAGATTTCCTGCCCGTCAAGTGCGACTCGTGCGACAAGGTCTTCTGCGCCTCGCACTACAATTACGATCGGCACAGCTGCCCCAGTGCCCACAGGAAGAACGTCCAGGTGCCCATCTGTCCGCTGTGCCGCGAACCCGTGCCCACTCCTCCGGGCGTGGAACCTGATGTGACCGTGGGCCAGCACATCGACCAGCAGTGCAAGTCGGAGAGCAAGAAGATCTACACGAATCGCTGCCACGCCAAGGGCTGCAAGCGCAAGGAGCTGATCCCGGTGACCTGCTCCCAGTGCCACTTGAACTTTTGCCTGCGTCATCGCCACACGAGCGACCACGACTGCCAGCCGCCGAGTGCCAGGGCTGGAGCAGGAGCAGGATCCTCATCATCTGGCAGCGGCGGATGGCAGTCCATATTCAAGACCCCATCCTCCACCTCTTCCGCTTCGGAATCGCGTTCCATGGCTGCCCAGGCGGCCGAGAGACGCAGGCAGAGCAGGAACACTAGCAGCAGCATTAGCACTACCAATTCCACACCAAGAGCTGTGCAGGCCACCCAAGTACAAAACATTCAGGGCAATATGGTGAGTTGGGTAGCTAAGAGGTCTACTTACTAGCAATACTTATGTTTCTATTTTTGAACTGAGAAGAAACCTTTAGGAGAACAATATTTAGTCTTTTATAATAGGTTTATTACGTATAGAATAGCTTAAAATTGCCATTTCATCAAGAAAATCAGAATTTTGCTTCCTTATTACAGAAAACTGAAATCTCTAGATCGTTCTTGATTTGTATGGAAATTCATGAATTTTTTTTTCTCACAAATCTTTAAATATAGGTCATGTAGCAACACAATACCAATACTTCTGTCTTGAAGAAACCTTTATATTTAGTCTTTGATTATACAATCTTGTAAGAAAAACAGATCTCTAAATTGTTCTAGATTTTTATTGAATCTTATTCATTTATTATTAT
Source organism: Drosophila takahashii (assembly GCF_030179915.1). Taxonomy (NCBI): domain Eukaryota; kingdom Metazoa; phylum Arthropoda; class Insecta; order Diptera; family Drosophilidae; genus Drosophila; species Drosophila takahashii. The sequence continues at coordinate 3,478,198 of NC_091678.1, read as the reverse complement.
TATTATATTACTCTCAATACTTTAAATATAAGGAAACCAATCTATATAAGAATATAGAATATAGAAGAAAAATTGCGATTATTAATAAACGTTCTTAAGATCTCCATATCCATTTTAAAGTTCTAGAATTAATAAAAAAATACTATAAGAATTTCTTTACTTAAGAGGAAAGCAAAAGGAAAACTTTATTTAAACACTAAATTCCAGATCTTCACAGAAAATAAGTTTTATCAAAAAGAAAATCGTAATTTCGTTTGCTTATTCTCTAAATTCTAGATCATTCTAGACCTCCATCAATCAACATTCACTACATGAATTTCCTTAATTTCAGAGCGAAGACGAGGCCCTCGCCCGCGCCCTGGCCTTATCAATCATGGAGCAGGATGACGCGGCGGAACGCAACCGCCAAGCACCGACTGCAAATAACGCCCAACAGGTTTCAGTGGGCGGGGCCAGCCAGCAGGCAAATGGCAAGGACAAGTGCCTGCTGTCCTAGTTAACTATAGCTACCAGCCATCTCTCAACATATCCATCACTTGACCAGCAGCAAGGAATCTGCCCAACTATTAGATGTTAATCAATCGCCGTTATCGTAATATTTTGTTGGTAATTTACTTCGACTTCGTCACATTCTACGTGGTTTAGCAAAAATAAATCAATGTTAACTCTACATTTTTGGAAAGCATAGATAGGAGAAGTTTAAATGGGAAATATTGCAAACCGATCTTACGCAACGCAAAACAGATAAATATGATACAAGGCTTAGCTACATAAATAGATACACGTAAGTAGTTCTACAAGGATACATTGCAAATTATTCGGAATTGGCCTGCGATTGTGGCTCTTCCACGATCTTTTCCGTCGATGGTCCTTCCGCGGGCACCACTTCTATCTGGGCAGCGGCTTCCTCGGCCTTTGGCTCCTCCAGCAGCTCGGATTTATTGGACAGCGTGCTTAGCTTTCGGCCGAGAGTGACACTGCCTTCCACCGAGGAGGAGGTACTGATTTTCCGGGCTGCTGCCGCAAAGCTGGCCACTCCCTCGGCGGCCAAAATACTGGCGCTGGACAGGAGTATGGACACCTGCTCGGCCGACGGACAACTCGTGATGATCATATCATCTGTGGAGTAGCCATTGGTGGTTAGCAGTTGTTCCAGCTTCACAAAGGATTGAATGATGTTGTTCTGAAAACAAAGAGGGGGAAATTAGAGCTATGTTTCTGGATAAACATGATGGAGATTTACCCTTATTGGCCGAAAGATAATGAATTCCGTATCACGATTGCTCAGATAGAGCTGCATGGAGCGTTGTAGAACCGCCAGCTTGGCTTTGATCAGGCGCTGCGTCTCCTGGATGATGCTGCTTATCTGCTGCGGACTCGCCCAAGGACTTTGCCTTAAAACGTAGCTAACCTTTGCGGTTTCCGGTGATTGGGGAGTCACCGGGGTAGCTTGATTTAACAAACTCTGCGCCTTTTCGAGGAATGTAACAAGCGGACCCACCAGCATGTGCACCGCATCCTTGATGTACTTCTCGCACACCGACTTCAGCTGACGATCCACCTCCTTGCGCGAGTCTAGCAAATGCTCCTTGATCTGCGGCGTGCCCTCCAGCAGGAATTCCAGCAGCGCATTGTTGCTGCCCATCGAAAAGAGCTGCTTGCGCTTCTGCAGCAGACCAAAGGCAGCCGTTTTTACTTTGCTAAAGTCTAGAGAGGTTTCTTTAACAGTGAAATCCACACGGAATGGGGCAATCTGCTCGCGAAGAATAAGCAAATGCTTGATTTCGAAGAGCTCGCCATCAATTGGGGTTTTGGTGGCGGAAATCTTGCCAGCCGCATGCGAGACACTCTGGATGCAGAGCTTTAGAGCCTCCTGGGAGAGACCCTGGAAAATGGGTCGATCCACGCAGCGATAGAGTCTGGAGAGGCACACCAGTGTGCGACGCACTGTGGGATACCACATGCCATGCAGATCGGCAGGGGAATCTGTAGGAGATTAGGGGGTTTTAGAGGTTGCCTTTGGAATTTCCTGTAGAGGAACTCACTCATTTGCTTCACCCTGTAAGCGGTGTCCACGCTCTCCGTTTCCACGGCACTCGAGACACTGGATATCATGGAGGCTCTAGAATCCGATCGTCGCAAGGGGGCAGGTTCTTGGAGCGACAGGGCAATGCTCTAAAATATATTAACATATGTTACTTCATGCATTTAAATCCCCTCAAGCTAAATACCTCCATCATTTCTAGCTTTTCTGGGTAGGCCAAATCCCCCGACGAGGGATTAAAGTTCTGGATATCCGACTGGAGGTATAGATGCGCTCGAAAGACCAACCGCTCCTGCACATCCTGCAGCAGCTGATGAGCAATGGTGGCAAAGGCCTCCAAGGCGGCAGCTAAAATAAAAATAAAGCCATTAAAAAGTTATAAACAATTATAATAAAAGTAGTTTTAACTAACGATTTTGCTGGACATGCTCTTCCAGCATTTCAATGCGTAAGATTGAGCAGATCTCGGCCAGCGTTTCCAGGTGATTAATGTGTATTATAAAGGGCCGCATGGTGTCGTAGAGTATAGTGCACAAACCCTCTAGGTAAACCCTTAAAAAAGCAAGATAAAATCAATTATAAAGCCATTTAAATCTATCCAAATTAAGCCTACGTCAAGTGCTGAGCTCCCGTGCTGAAGAACTGGTAGAACAGCCGCTGTTCATCCTGGCAGACGTGCACCAGGAAGGCACAGGCACTGCGCGTCAGCGAACAGTGATCCCCCTTGTGGGCAATCTTAACGTTCTGTATCGAAGCATTCACCGCTGGGGACATCACACTCGCCCTCTGAGCCAAATAGTGCTGCTGCAGGTCGGCCATCAACTGGGCGTAGTCCTGACTGTGCTCCGAGCGTCCCTCAATCAACTGGGCCACTCGCTTCACCTTCGCCGCGGCCGTCTGGTATTTGCCGTAGTACAAAGCAAAGGCGGCATCGGGCGCTTTGAGGGCAGTGGAGGCATCGGGCACGTTGTTCTTCGGATGCAGCGTGGCCTCGGTGGCCTGGTTGATCACCCCAGTCACATAGTTCCTCACCAAACCAGAGGCTTTGGCCAGGCACTGCCTGTATTTCACATTGTAAGTAGCAGCATCCTTGAATTTGGGCTGAAAAAATATGGTTTTTAGTATATAAATCAGCAGGGATTGGGAGAATCATCTTACATTCTCCTCTATATAGTTGAGACACTCGTCAATCTTGTTGAGACACTCCCTAAACGCCTCGCTGGCCACCGAAAGCGTGGGACTCTGCAGCCGCTGGTTGAGCAGCTCCACCTGGCTGAAGTAGTGCAGTCGTCGCTGAATCTCGTGGCTCAGCTCCTGCAGCTTCTCCTGCTCTTCGATCAACTGCTCGCTGGCCGTGTTCAAGGCGCTCGTCTTCTGCGACACAAAGTCGTACTCATCGCAGAGGGCTCCCAATCGCTCCATGGCCCCGGCAATCTGGCCCAGCATGTGGGAGCACTCCGCCTTGCGCTGCTCCAGCTGCTGCAGGTATTTGTGGTAGTCGGCGTCGCCACGTTGCTCGATCTCCGCGCTGACGTCCGCGAACCAGAGCAGGAAATCATTGGTGTTCTGCAGACCATCGATGGGGAGTTCCACGTCATCGCCGCTCGGCGGAGGAGTTGCTGCCAGGTGGTCGGCTGGACCAGGCTTTGTTGGCGACGAAGGAGCCGGTGCCTGGAGAGAAACAAGGTGGGTTAGAACAGATCTTCACCAGGAAAGTCCACTCACCGTTGTGGATCCACTATCCCGCCACAGATTCGTGAGCACGTCCAGGTGCTCCTCCTGCTGGACACTCAGCGCCGCCAGCGGGTCCGTCTTGGACTCCCACTGCATCAGGCGGTTGCGAATCTTGCGCAGATTATCATTCTCGCTCTGAATTCGTTCGACGTCATCCATTTTTCTGTTCTGCGGCGGATCTGTGGAAACAATCAATCAGCTGTTCAGAGATGGCAGATCCAAGTTGGCCAGTGATGCCAAATGGGGATAGAGCTGAGCAACTAACTAGTTTATATTTAGAGGATTTCCTTAACTATTCAATTTATGAATTTTACTAAGCTGTTCCAAACAAATTCAATTGTAGCAAAATCTAAAAAGGCCTTCTTTTACACATTTAAATTAAAGCTCTATAAAAAACAACCTATCCCACTTGCTATACATGACTTAATAAATTCTGATGCTAATTCAAGTCAACTGGGAAAGGTGGTATTGGTATATTTTCAGAAAATACAATCAATATCCATTGCTCTTTTACTAATATCCCTTTTGGAAAAGGGATTTTCATCAAACTGAGAATTGTAACAAAACTATTTCCTTCTCGTCATGTATTTTGATGTTTTGAGTTTTTCGATTTTTTACTAGTAGCACACCGATTAAAATAGAATTCCTCGTTTTATGAAAATTAAGAGTTTATTAATTATTATAGTCGCATCTCATAAATAAATAAATATTTTAATTTTTTTTATTTTCCGATGCTCATTTTCAATATCCGCTAGAAAAGCCGGTTCTATTTGGCTATAAAAAAGCTAAGCTCATAGCATCGCCGCTGAACTAAACTAAGCGTTTTCCAACACTGCGTCATCGCAAAAAAGTTCTGATCTCTTTTGTTTTTATTGAATTTTTACCAGTTTTTTCGGGTAATAAAGCTATTAATGGCCCCGCAGCCGGTGGTAACGGGGCTCTCCCCCAAGGAGGGTCCACCTGGCACCCGCGTCATCATCCGCGGCGAGTTCCTGGGCACCCGGGTGCAAGATCTAATTGGTAGGCGTAGTCTTCCCCCGAAATAAACCCACTTTTCTGATGACTTTCCCCTATTTTAGGTTTAAAGATCTGCGGTTCGGATTGCCTGCTATCCGCAGAATGGAAGTCGCCCAACAAGATCATCGCACGCACGGGTCCGGCGAAGGGCAAGGGCGACATCATAGTGACCACCCAGAGCGGCGGAATGGGCACATCCACGGTGCAGTTCCGTGCCTACCACGAAACCATTGGTCCGCTCAAGGAATCTGCCGTGTGGATAGAGGAGTCGCCCTCGCAGAACTTTGCCTGGGGTCGTCGCACTTTAGCCCAGTCGGGATTGACCCAGGAGGATCCTTTGGGCCTCTCCATCGAGGGCAACGAACAGAAGATTCCCGAGGATTTGCGTGATTTGTTTCCCGAGGCCTGCGGCGATCTCTCCCAAGAGCACTTCTCACCCTCGTGGTTCCTGCTGGAGAATCATCTGGCCACCTCTTTTGAGGACCTGAAGGCGGGACTGTCTTATTTGAAGCGCAAGGTGGAGAGCCAGAAGGAGGGCCAGTTGTCCTTCCTCAAGTCGAATGCGGGCTCGGTGATTGACCAGCTGGACACGCTGATGAACATTAGGGACAAGCTGCAGGAGGATGTCAAGCTGCATGGGAACGAGACGCTGAATGTACTGGAAACATCCATTGAAAGTGAGTTTTTCTCTTAAGAGAATCCTACTATCCTATCCTATTACACACTGTAAAAAAACTTGTGTAAAAAAGTTATTGACTTGTGTGTAAAAAATTGTATCCTACATTTGATAGAAACATAGATAACACACATACATATGTCATTTGTGTTATTTACTCGACGTGTTTTTTACACAGCGTGTTTATAACACAATGAGTTTTTGACATTAAAGTGTCAGAATTATATGTTTAACTGAAAAATGCACGTTTTCTAAAGTATAAAAATTAATATAAATGGTTAAGACTAACATATATTCATTTTCCCTTTGATTCGTTAATGTCAGTGAAATATAATTTTCATTTGCGTTAAAAACACATTGTGTAAAAAACACAAGTAACAATTATTTTTCACATTTTAACACTTTTGTATTTGACACACATGTCAAAAATTTTGCTCACACTGTAAAATAAAATTTTTCATGTTTTTAACATGCGTGTCTATCTCCCTCTTACAGACTCCATCAGCGAGTCGCAGAAGATCTTCACGGATGTGCTGGTGCGCAAGGAGAAGGCCGACTCCACCAGGTCGGTTCTTTTTGCTCTCTCACGTCACAAGTTCCTCTTCTGCCTGCCCAATTCGGTGGACCGGCGGGCCAAGGCGGGTGAGTACGACATAGTTGTGAATGACTATTCCCGCGCCAAGAATCTCTTTGGCAAAACGGAGATTCCCATCTTCCGCAAAGTCCTGGAGGAGGTGGACCACAGGATACTGTCCATTCGGAAGCAGCTGCACGAGAAGGTGGTCAAGATGCCGCAGAGCGTGGAGCAGCAAAAGAAGCTGATTAAGGCTTTGATCAGCTTGGAGCTTCAGCAGAGCGGCACGCCCATAGGCGAAAAGCTGAGGAATATCGATCCCGCCTGGGATGCCATCGAAGCGAGGGCCAAGTACTTAGAGGGCACCTTCCGCCAGACCTTCGAGCAGCATGCCAACAAGGATTCGAGTGCGCAGGAGAAGGTTAAAAGCAGGGATCCCAGCCAGGCACCCAGTCGTGTGAACTTTTGCGAGGAACTCTGCGACATTGCCGCCTCACAGCTGCCGGATTTGTGGCGTCTGGGGCAGCTTTACTTCACGGGAGAGCTGCGCGGTCCACATGATCCCAAGCCGGGTGACTTTAAGCGAATGATCCTGAACGCCATTGAAAAGTTTTGTGTCTACTTGAGGCTCGCTATCCTCATTGCCGCCGATCAACGTTCGCTGCGCCAGTCGAGCGGCCTTTCGTGGCCCATTGGCTCCGCCTCGGCCACGCATCAGTTTCTCCCCTGGATTCCGCAGTGCCTGCGCTTCACGAGAATAGCCTATGCCACGCTGATCAGCTTGGATTTGCCCTCAGAAGCACTGGATATTATACAGAAACTAATAGACGAAGTGCGCCTGTTTTGCTTCTCGATAATCTTCAAGCGAGCCACGGATCGTTGCAAGAAGCTGGGCAGCCAGGAGTCCTGGGAGCTGGGCGTGGAGGAGTATCCAGGTGCCACCTTGCTGCCCGCTGCCCTAGAAACCCTGCTCATTGAAACCCTAGACGAAGTGCAGTCGGTGTGCATGCAGCGGGAGACGCGGGAGGGTAATCTCCTCGAGCCGCAGTCGGATGGTCAAAGGGAGGTTACGCAGCGCCTGCAGGAGCTCCTCTCCGCTTTTAGTGGTGTAATAGAAGAGCTGGCCTTTCACTCGCACGACGAGGAGACGCCCACGCACAATGTATCCCAGCTGCTAGGATTTCCAAATGCCCAGCAACCGGATTCGGTGGCCGGAGGAGGAGGAGGCGGAGCAGCAGCTGTCACCTGGGAGCAGCGGATGCTCTGCTGCCTGGCCAACTATGCGTACTGCAACAAGAGCTTCTTTGCTCGCATCGGCGAGATCTTCGTGCGCTACGGCTATCCACTGCCCACTTTGGCCATCGAAACAGCTCGCTACACGGTGAATCAACTGTTTACCAATCTCCTAGAGGAATATGTGGAGCACAAGGGCGATCCCCTCGTGGGCACCATAGAGCCTTCCATGTATTTGGGTCGCTTTCAGTGGGATCACGAGATGGAGATCGGCCAATTGCGTCCATATGCCCACGAATGTTGCGATAATCTGGTTGGGGTTTACTCGGAGATCTACAGTATTTCACCAGCACTTTTGCGTCCGATTCTGGAGTCCATTGTGCAGACCATCTCCGAGGAGCTGGCCCGCCTGATGAGCTGCGTCCAGCGGTTTAGCTTCACGGGCGCCATTCAGGCCCATGTGGATATCCGACTGCTGAGGGATTCGCTGGAGGGCTACGTGAATGAAACGGCCAAGTAAGTTGGCTTTATAAAATACCTATAATCCTATAAAATAGCTCATACTCTTATCCCTTGTAGAAACTACTTTATGGAGGCACTGGAGGCCATCAATCCCCCGCTGAGCGGCGAGCAGAAGCGCAAGGCAGACGAGATTCTGGAGCGGGTGAAGCGCAACATGCGACTGCAACTCCTTTGCTTTAGCGTGAGGGATCCCTAGGAACATTCCACATAGACTAAGCCTAAACTATATAACTTGTGATTCAAGGGATAAATCTTTATTCGAACAGAACACAGAAACTATCTTACAGGGTTCGAAATTAACACACATGTTAAAAACATGAAAAATTGTATTTTACAGTGTGAGCAAAATTTTTGACATGTGTGTCAAATACAAAAGTGTTAAAATGTGAAAAATAATTGTTAGCACACACAGCTCCCTTGTGTTTTTTACACAATGTGTTTTTAGCACAAATAAAAATTACATTTCACTGACATTACATCAAAAACTCATTGTGTTAAAAACACGCTGTGTAAAAAACACGTCGTGTAAATAACACAAATAATATGTGTGTTATTTATGTTTCTAACATATGTAAAATACAATTTTTTACACACAAGTTAATACCATTAAACATGTTAATAACACTAGTTTTTTACAGTGTGTGTTATTTTCCGAAATCTGCTATCTTATTTACAATCCTAATATCTTTGGATCAAAGTTAAAGTCATTCTGCGCCATATTCTTGATCACCTCCTCCACATCGATCGAGTTGAACTTCTCCTGGACGCGCTGCTTGATGGGATTCTCGATGGCGTCCATGATCTGGTAGCGCAGCAGGTTCGGGATCACATTCACAGCGAACTCCATAATGTAATCCAAGGTGCCGGCTCCATCGCAACGCACCTGAATGTTGCCCATGTCGAACTGCAGGTCGGTTATCTGCGCTCGCTTGCGGGTGTCCAAAGATTGACTTACGCCCACGGTGGCTCGGATGTGCTGGACGGTGAACTGGACATGACCGACGCGGGTCATCATGCCCAAACCCACCTCCCATTGGCCAGCTCCCGTGATTTGTTGGGTTCCCACCTGCAGAAGCAGCGACACCGTCTTGTTGGCCATCCCGGCGGTTATGTTGCCCACCCGATAGAAGCTCGAGATGCCATTGATCCATGTGTGAGCCAGCTGAACACTAAAGACGCCCATGGTGCGATTCACATCGGGCAGATGATACGGATCGTAGCCCTTCTCCCGCACCATCTTGCGGGCCATCGCAATGGCGCTATCCAGCGGGGTTATCGAGTTGGGCAGCCGGCGGTCTCCCAAAGTCTTCTGGATCATCGTGTCGATCTCGCTGCGCAGCTTCTTGTCCGCCTCCTGCAGCATAAATGGCTTCATGGCATCGAAAACGAGATTGGGTGCCCCATTCACCACGCTCTGGAAGACGCTGCCCACCAGGCCGAGGTTCTGGAAGTCCATGGTCATGTCCGAGAAGGTGATATCGATTTTGATGCGGTCCACGGCCAAGTGGCCATCCCGTTCGACGGCTAGAAAAGCAGTGGCTTCGGCATAGACGTTCTTCAGGACCACAGTAAAAGGACCACTGCCCTTCGAGAAAAAGGAGCTCATCGTGTACTGGCCCTTGCACAACATCTGATCCAACTGGAGGCCACCATTGAACTGGAACAAGGAGTGGGAATTAAATATAAAATATATTCTTTATTAATATAGGAGGATTCGGAAATTGACACACATGTTAAAAACATTAAAAATTGTATTTTACAGTGTAAGCAAAATTGTTGACATGTGTGTCAAATACAAAAGTGTTAAAATGTGAAAAATAATTGTTAACACACACAGCTCTCTTGTATTTTTTACACAATGTGTTATTACCACGACGTGTGTTTTACACACTGTGTTTTTAACACAAACAAAAATTACATTTCACTGACATTAACGAGTCTTATATGGCACTATTACCCATTTTAAAGAATATATGAATTGCTATACTCTAGAAAATCGTGCATCTTTTAGTTCAACATATAATTTTGACACTTTAATGTCAAAAACTCATTGTGTTAAAAACACGATGTGTAAATAACGCGAATGACATGTGTGTTATTTATGTTTCTAACATATGTAAAATAATGTCTTGTACACACAAGTCAATAACTTCTTTTGAACTTTACACTCTTAACAATTTTTTTACAGCGTGTTTTATTTTCCGAACCCTGTAATATAGTAACTCACCCTCATCTCCTTCAGGTCCAAATTCATTTTGTCTATGCGAAACTTGGACAGTCCGTAGGCCTTCACCTGCTTCATGTCCAGATTGACCATGCCCATGCTCTTCTTCACATTCGGCACCTCCAGGGGATCGGGCACTGGGACGCCGGGCAGACCCTGCGGATCCTCCTGCTGGAAGTGCGCCAGCATGGCCTCCACCTGGGCGGCTACGTTGGCCTTGCTCTCCTCGATCCTAAGTGCGTCATTCGATTCGCTGGCTACTGCTCAAAGGTCATTATAGTTACGATTGAGCTGGGATCATCAGGATTTGGCTCACCTTCTCCGGTTTCCTGTGACTGAGCAATGTGGCAGCACAGACCCACGAGTACAATCACTATCAGTGACTTCATCGGGGATTAGATTGAACTTCTCTGCTTATCAGTTCGCGGGGAAAAACAACAAGGAAAAGGCAGCCTCCGTTCGCGACTCGCGGCAAACACGCACTGCCGACTGGCGCGTTAATCAAAAGATAATGATGAGCTAAGCCAGCAGGCGGCGATCCGCTTATCTAAGGGCGACTCTTCGCCGCGGAGCCCCTGATTAAACTCGGAATTGAGAACGAGTGACTTAAGTGAGCGGAAACGGTGCTGAATTGGAGAGTCTGCAGTCTGGAGGCACTCAATTCTCCCGCTCTGAAGTAGGATTGCGTTCCAGAAATCTCGAAAGACCTTTTAGATTTAGGAAACAGCACTTTGTAATCGAAGATTAAATTTAAACTTCTTATAAATTCAGAATAACTACCTATAACTTTATAGTTACCTTCAATTCTTTAATATTTCCCTACACATATTTCCAGAATAACCTTTCAAAACCCACCCATAACTTTAAAATCACCAAATTCTTTTAGATTATCAATGCTCATATTTATTTGCATATTTGTTTAATATTTTAGTTATATTTTCGCATATATATTACGGCTATATATGGCTTGTTTAAATTATTGTTTCACGTGCTCAAAAAAATTCATGCTCAAAAAAATGTCTTAACCTATTCAAAAAAAGTTTCTTAGCCTAGGAAAAAAATTGTTTTTTTTTGGCTCACAGCAACCGCATTTTGAGCAAAGCATTTCGTTAAACGAGAATTATTCTTTAGTTTTTCTGACTATTGCTTTGCCCTTAAATACATATTCTAGTTTTTTTTTAGCGGCAGCTGAAGAATTGCTTTACATATTTATATGTAAGTCACATGGCTTAATACTATACGACTTGTTGGGGTTGTTTAATAACTAAACAAAAAAAAATTGAGTTTTGGAAACGTTTGCTGGTTGATTACAAAAAGGGTGGAAAGTCCTCGGGAAGAAGAATGCTCCTAAGAGATAATTATAAGTTGATTTGAGATACAGGAACTATACAGGTTGAAATAAATATGCTACAAACAGGAAAAATAAGAGGATCAATGAGGATCAACACTCAGTACATGGGAATAAAAAAAATGGAGATACAAAAAACATTCCAAGGACAAAACAACATCTACAGATCAGTTTTCCGCGCTTACAAATCATCCGAACCGGACATTATCTCCTCGAACAGCGAGTGGGCGTTGTCAGTGACCGACGATCTGTCGCCAGCGGCAGAATTGCTCCTCGATCCGCCACTGACAAGCTCGTCCACGGTGTCCAAAGCCGAGAAGTTGGCCCTTCCCCGCCGCGTTCGAACTTTCGAGGTTCTGAACTTCTTGGCCGGCGGCTCGATGACGATCGGAATTTCGGGAGCTGGCGGCGGTGGTGGCGATAGCGATGGCGGCGGTGCATCCGGCACGGGAGGCGGCGGAGGTGGCAAGATGTAGGCGAATTTCGTATAGGAACCCCGCTCATCATTTAGCTGCACTTCGACGCCAAGGCAACCAACTGCGACGGGATCAACGGGCTTGTTGCCCTGGAAGAGATTGAAGCCTGCAAAGGGTTAAAGAGTTAGTTAGTTGATGATTTAACTGAGCTATTTAAAAGCCTACCCTGCATTTGTCCATGCTCGTTTTGCATCACCACCACGGGATGCTCGGCCATTAGCCAGTTGGGATGTGGTTCCAAGGTGATGTTGCCCGTTGGCGGAGGTTCTGCAGGTGCTACTGGCTCCTCTGAAGGTTCTACTACTGGCTGCTCTGGTTGTGCCTCCTCTGCAACTGCAAAATCCTCCTCATCATCCTCAAGATCGCTCTCCACAAAGTCCTCCAGATGGGGATTCTTGCATCCCACGCAATTGCAGCCAGCGCAACTGTTGTAGTTCTTGTAGCAGGGACATCTGCCATTTCGGCAGGTGGTCAGCGGATTGGCCGAGCCAGAGACGCCGCAGCGGCACTTGGCCTTCGCCGGCTTCTCATTGCCCTCCGCTTGCTTGCCGCCGCGCACCTTGCGGAAGGCTCCCTTCCCCGCCTGCAATTTGGCTTTAATTTCTGCCGGTGCGGGTTCGATTTTAGCTGCCTGGGTGGCTTTTGGAGTGCGAGTTTTCTTGCGCTTGGCCGGGGCTTCCTCCTCCTCCTCCAGCTCCTCGTTGTTGGGCTGCCAGTCCTTGTCTTGCGCTTCCTCGGGAGTTACCTGCTCCTCCTGCCACTCCGTTTGCACCTGGGACAGCTTTCTTTTGTGGGTAAGCTGTTCTTCTTGGGGAATTTCCTCCTCCGCTGGCAAAGGAGGCTCTGCAGCGACTTGTTCTCCCTCCACAACCTCCTCAACGGTGGCCAGAGGCTCCTCCGGCTCAGCCAGCTCCTCCTCCTCCTCAATTTCCCTCGCCAGCACAGCCAACTGAGTGGTGGTGGTGGTCTCAACAGTTTCCACAGTCTCCACGGTCTCCTCAACTTCAGCCAGCACAGCCAACTGTGCGGAGTTGCCCATCTGCACCACCTGGCCGATCTGCAGTTCCTGAGGATCAAAAGGCGTCGAGGCATAGGAAACAGCAAAGGTTGTGCTGTTCCCGGGGAAACTAGACACAGAAACGGCATTGGACAAATCCACCTGATCCGGCCAAGCGTGCTCCATGAATCCCGATTCAGAGGACTCGGTGGCGATGACTATCTGCCCGCCGGCCATCTGGTGATGCAGCAGGCCCATCCTAGAGCCCGTGGGCAGCAGGGGCAGTGGCGAGTAGTGACCCTGTTCCGCGGTGGCCGCCGCCTCAGCCTCAATTTCGCTGATATTCAGGCGGTGATGATCGTAGGGGATTTCAGGCGTAGTTGCAGCCGTTGTGGGTGGAGTCTCAGCGGGCAGCGAGGAGGGTAGATCCTTGAGAAAGGGTAGATCAGGCTGGGGGAGAAACAAATCTCCCGTATCCGAGATATTTGAGCCCTCGCGTATGAACTCCTGAGTGGTCAGAGGAGGCAGCTTGATGCGCGGCGCCAGTTCCCTGGGAAGTTGAGGCTTCAAACCCGCCAGCTGCCCGTAGAGCGAGGAATGCATCAGGTGGACGCACAGCGTCTTGTAGCAGAGCAACTGGGTGCCCATCATGCGGTTCTCCTCGTAGGTCCTGAAGTCTGAGCAATCCTCGCATTGCGAGCACTGCGGAAACAAACGTTTCTTGCCGCGCAGGCACAAACGACACACATTGTGCTGGCATCTCTTGCCCTTTGGAGTATATGGATCCACCAGGAGTTGGCAGCAAACCACGCAGGAGAGGAGCTGCCGGAGTTCACCGATCCCCGCATTTAGCTCATCCACGCGGCGCATGGAGAGATTGGAGGTGGAGCGCAGGGAGAGGCTTGTCACCTTCAAATACGCCGATGTGGCCAGCATGGTGGCTATATTCGTGTGGCCGCAACTGTACGAGGGCCGGCGTTTTCGTTTTGTTTACCACCCAGTCGCCCGAAAACGTGAGACTCCGCTGGCCAAAACAGCCTCCTCGGCTACCTGGTGGCCTCCTGCCGTATTACCTGTATTATCCTGCCGCTGGGTACCTCAATTACACATCCTTGAACGCATTTAATCCTTGAATTCTTGGAATTCCTTATTAAATCGGATTATTTTCACAGGAACGCTCTTTTCGGTTTCACTTTTTTCTTCGTTGTTTGCGAATCCTTAACACTATGTTTCACGTGCAAAAAAAAAAAAAAATATGGGGGTTTATGTTTGAGTGGTCTCAAGGCATCGTAAATGGTTTGCACTGTACAGTGCGCACTTGAAAATAAAAATAATTTAACTTAAAAAAAATTTACCCAAGCGAGTGCTGAGCGTAGCAGTGTGACCGCAGTGTGGCCAAAATACCAACTGTGGGACCGTTTTAGGCTGTGGATAAAAGACAATTTAACGAAACAGCTGATTAATTAAGCCGATTTTACAAATTAATTTTAGAAATATTTGTAGACCTCGTATATAGTCAAGGAATTATAATTATTTTCCTTGATTTTCTATTTATGTTTCTGCAATAATAGCGAGACAATTAAATTATTTCCATGTTCCATTATCCATTGTTCCTTAATCCCCGTTAGCTCGCAGTTCTACATTTTTCGATTATCCAGCCTGCGGTCCTACTAAAAATTGTACACTAAGTTTTTTAAGTAATTATGGTTTTTTAAGGTTTTTCCCGTTAAAGGAGCAGAAAATAATTAGATTTATAAACTTATAGTTATCCTTATATTCCAGGTGAAAGGAAAGCCACAAAATGCCGGAGCCGCGCAGTCCGATGGCCAGTTTCGCCGAGTCGGTGCTCAATGTCATCGATGGCCCCATAACTTGGTTCCGCGGTACGTAATCCTTAAGGATTGGAATCCACTATGGTCTCAGGACAGTCCAGACCCTGTTTAGATGGTTTTCTTTTAGCCAGGGAAGCGAAAAAGTGGAAAAACTCCTGGCAATTACATAATGACATAACCTCAATACTCCGGAGCATTTGTTTTTGTTTACACTGATCTGCTAAAATGCTAAAACCTAGATTATCTTGGGATTATAGTAGAATAAGGTTTAGGAAATCTTAGAAGTCAATATAAAGAGATCTGTTACCATGTAAATATTTAAGCTGAAAGCCGGATAAAGTCATACTTGATTTTTTCTTGTCATTATTTGAATCAAGATCCTGTCCGTTAAAGTTTCATGTCCGTACGACCAAGTTATACTTGATTCTTATCTGATCATCATCATTTTGAATCAAAATCTTGTCCGTTGATAAAGTTTTTCAATATTTTGCCTTTAGATAATCTATTGTTACTTCAATAGCTACCCACGTTCCAAATTTCATAACAGTACGACCAATTATAAGATCAGAACAGAGATTTTTAGGACCCATGTTAATCATATGAATTTTATTTTCAATATTTTGCCTTTAGATAAACTATTATCATTTCAATACCTTTCCACATACCAAATTTTATATCAGTACGACCAATTTTACGATCAGTACAGAGATTTTTAAGATCCATGTTAATAATATAATTTCTACCCCTTAGAGAGCATTGTGGAGCCGAACCAGGAGAAGCAGAACTGGTACCACCAGCGCTTCCGTCGCGTCCCGACCATCGATCAGTGCTACACGGACGACGCCGTCTGCCGCTTTGAGGCCGATCAGCAGTTCCGCCGGGATCGCATGGTGGACAACGAGATCGTGAACATTCTGCGCCAGCGCTTCGAGGACTGCACCCTCTACGAGGCCCCCGATCACATCGTCAAGTGCAAGCCGCTGCTGGAACAGTACGAGAAGGCCACCGAGAACTGGTTCATCAAGTGTGAGTGGATAGTCCACTATATTTAATCTTCAATTTGGCACCTTAATGAACGCTGAACCCCATTTTTAGATGGCGACTTGGGTGGCTATGCCAATGCCAAGACCGCTTACATGAAGCAGAAGCATCGCCTCATCTGGGAGCGTCGTCATGGACCCGTGGGCAGTGGCATGAAGGAGGAGGCCGCCCATTAAGCACTGCTTTTATCTGAGCCGATGTTTTCTAGTTTCATTATCCGTTATAACTAAATATACACGCCCTGAAATGCTAATCCCAAGGATTGGGCTGAATTTCCATTGTTTTGAGTGCGGAAAATTAGGAATCCCCGGCAAATACTTTGGAATTTGATAGGTCAAAAGGTTTATATGATATATATATAGTAGATCTGTCTGTCTGTCCGCTTAATTTAAATGAAATTTAAATCATTTGTCTAAAGTTTTTATTATTCAAAGCCATTAAGGCAAATGTTCATTTTATAATTGTGCATAATACTATTTTCTAAGGTCTTGATGATAAAATATTAGCTAGCTTAAAACTATTTGAGACAATAAATTCTCAAGAGAGAAAGTCTTTAAAGTTATCAAGTCGGTGTTAAGTTTATAAAATTCACAATTCTATTTGGTTTTTAAGACTCCAAGAAATTCACAATAATTGTTGATGAAATCTTGAATTAATTCTTTTGTTAAAAAGCTGAATTATTTCAAAGAAGCATCAACTACTAATCAAGAAATAATTTTTCGTCTCTTTAAAAATTAATCAATGGTCCAAAAACCATTTCCTTTCTCTCTAAAGAAAGAAGAAATTACACTTTTCCTAATGGAATGAGATAAAACTCTCTTTTGTGCTACCATTCAACTAGGGATTAAACTTAAAGCTCAACTAATCGAGACCAGTGGCTTGTTGATGAGACTCTTTTTGAGCTTGGCCAGTGCGCTATTTGCGGCCTTGCTGTCTCCTGGCTTCTTGTCCTTGTTCTTCGGGCCCAAGGGAATCATGGTGGTGTCCATTAGCTTGCGTCGGAATCCCTTGTAGAATTGCAGCACCTGCGGATTGGCCCACACTTGCTTGGCATCGAAGTCCAGGATGCGAATGGATTGCAGGGACTTGGCTCGCGACAAGGCTACATAAGCTTGTCCAGCCTCAAATACTTTCGACAGGGACATTTCCACGCAATCGAGCGTTAAACCCTGACTTTTGTGGATGGAAAAGGCCCAGGCCAACTTCAAGGGAACCTGACGACGTGTAATGAGGCCTCCTGTGGCGGTTTTTATGATCCACTTCTCGTGCTTGCACACGTATTCCTGGTTGTTCTTGAATCTAACCACAGGGAGATCCTTATCCATGCGAACTACCACGCCGCGTGCTCCATTCACCAGACCATTGGATATGTTTATGTTCTTGAGCAGCATTACCTGCGCATTCACTTTCAAGTACAATTGCGAGGGAGCCTGAATCTGTTGATCCAGCGTTTTGGTCATGCCCGCATCCGAATCATCAGCCTTGAACAGAATCTTGTCCCCCTCAAGATTCTCCAACTTGGACTCGTTAATCGAATTGGCGTCGTTGGTATGGGAGCACAATTGAGTGGCCAGAATGCCGTTTCCCTCGATTTTCTGCTTCGAAGTGGCTGCCAGTCGAGTGGTTATCGAATCATTCACATGACCTATACGTAGATGGTTCAGGATCTTGACAAACTCCGGATCCGATTGACGATGCACCTGCTTCAGCTCGTAGACACACTGGATGCAGGTCTCCCAGGCGCTGGACTGAAAGCAGAAGCGCTGCTGCGGCGATGCAGAGGGGGCAGAACCAAAGTCCGCTTTAATAACCGGTGGCAGCTGCAGGAAATCGCCGCACAAGATGAGCTGGATGCCGCCAAAGGGTCGATCATTGCGACGAATGTGTCGGGCAACGGCTTCGATTTTCTAAAATAGAGATATAAGGTGTTTAAATCAGGGTTTGGAAATTGACACACGTGTTAAAAACATGAAAAATTGTATTGTACAAAA
This sequence comes from Drosophila takahashii, assembly GCF_030179915.1. Lineage (NCBI taxonomy): Eukaryota > Metazoa > Arthropoda > Insecta > Diptera > Drosophilidae > Drosophila > Drosophila takahashii. The sequence continues at coordinate 3,460,489 of NC_091678.1, read as the reverse complement.
ACTAAAGTGTTAAAATGTGAAAAATAATTGTTAGCACACACAGCTCACTTGTGTTTTTTACACAATGTGTTATTAACACGACGCGTTTTTTACACACTGTGTTTGTAACACAAATAAAAATTACATTTCACTATATGTTAGTTTTATATATGTTAGTTTTAACCATTTCAAAGCACATATAAATTCCTTTACTCTAGAAAATCGTACGTTTTTCAGTTCAACATACAATTCTAACACTTTAATGTAAAAAACTCATTGTGTTAAAAGCACGCTGTGTAAAAAACACGTCGTGTAAATAACACAAAAGACATGCGTGTGTTATTTATGTTTCTAACATATGTAGGATGCAATTTTTTACACACAAGTCAATAACTTTTTTTATATTTTAACAATTATGGAGAAAATAATACCTCGAAGAACTGTCCATCCACCATGGAGATCTCGTCGATGATCAGCCGCTTGCACTTGCGCCATGTCTGGGCGCTTACGGGTCGGGCAGCCAGCTCCAGGCACCGCTGCATGGTGGCGTCTCCACCGCCAATCCCGGCAAAGGCATGCAGCGTGGTGCCGCCAATCAGGCAGGCAGCCACTCCCGTGGAGGCCGTGGCCACGGTGCCATCGGGCGGCAGGGCCGAGATGATCCTTCGCAGCAGGAAACTCTTTCCAGTGCCGGCGGAGCCAGTGAAGAATACATTTTTCCCGGAGGTGCAGGCACGCAGCACCTCCATTTGCTCTTCACTTAGTCTCAGTGATTCATCGGTGGCCGCCTGGTAGAGTTTCTTGGCCGCTGGCAGGCTGCCTCGCTCCTTCTCCTCCCGCAGCTCCTCGAAACGCCTTTTCTTAGACGCCTGCGGCGAGGGCGTGGTCACTGAGCCCTTGGACAGCAGTCCCGCCTTTTTGCGCGCCAAAATCATCTCGGCCGTGGTAACTGGAGAAACCTCTTCGAAGCTGCTGGGTTTCCCGGACATCAGGTGCTCCCGCAGCTTCTTCTGCAGGGAGGCATCATCCGGCTGGGATCCTCCCTCGGTTCCATTCATTTTGATGAAGATTGTGCGCAGGAAGAACATCAAAGTGCCCGGTGGGGCATTCGATAGGTAGATGGTGCAGTTCTCCGCCTTGAAGTTAAACGTGGCCTTGCCCTCCGCCATGAACTTCTTGTGCACCATCAGGTCCTTTAGCTTGAACTTCAGGGGCTTCAGCTTCTCCGGCGTCACCTCCACAAACAATTCACGCAGATCATTCCGCACCAGACGCAAAGTGGCCGTCTTGTAGGCCAGTTTGCGACCCGTAATCCCCACCGCATTGGTCCACTGCATGTTCACCGCACAGGTGAGCACTGCGTCGTTTAGATCCATGGCAGATTTACCTCGTCTTTATTCAGATTTTCGTTTAAATTAGTTTAAATTTAAATTATTAAAAAATCCATGCGCGAAACAGAACAGTGTGAGTTCACGCGTTGTGCTAAGAAATCCCAAAAGCGCATGTGGGAAAATACCAAAAATACTACATTTACCGGGTTGAGGACAGTGACTAGTCACGGTTTTTGTTTGGTATTCTCGAATTGAAACTATCTTTTAAAATACCAAAAAAAACCTTTTAGCCAAGTTCCCTTCCACGATCAGCTGGGACTCAAACCAAGCTAGGATTCTATTTTCCGTTGGAATTTTGAATTATTTTTGGTAGGGATACTATTCTTCATTAATAAATTAATTAAAAATATTACAAAGAAATTTCCAATAGCGGAACGACCCAGTTTCATCATCTTTGTATTATTTATCACCACTTAATAGGTGCATTTGATTACATGATTCATAAAATGAAAGCTTCATTAGCACTGATAAATAAAATGTATAAATAATAATAATATATTATATATAATAATAATATTCAACTGTGAAATATCGTAATTATATTTAAAAACTGTATAATTCATAACAAAGAAGTAGGCTTGGAAAACAAATTTGTTATAAATACACAGAACCAGGGAACGAAAATAACTGTTATTTTTGTTTTTTTAAACAAAAAAATCAACGACAAGGAAGACTCATAAAAAAAAAAAACTATACCACTGTCATTATAAAACATTGTATTTTACATATTCGCAATGATTTTTATTTTTGCAATTTTTATTTAAAACTCAAAAAATAATCGTTATTCTCTGAGTTTTATATAAAAATTGACAAATAACACTTATTCTCTGAGTTTTATTTTCCTCCTGGAAAATAACAGTTATTCCTTGAGTTTTATATAAAAATCAAAAAATAAAACTTATTCTCTGAGTTTTATTTTTTCGATCAAAAATAAAACTCAAAATCGTTTAGTGGCGGCTGTGTAGGCGATAAAAATGTTTTAAAAAATAAGGTATGGTATTTGATCTGTTGGGTTTATTTAAAGATTTTTACCAACTGAAAATAACCACCATAAGTATGATTAATTAATTAATTTACGTCGCGCAAAGGAGAAATCCAAGTTTTAATTCATTATGCGCGGATCCACGGAATGTGATATGGGTAATACATTTGGTCAAGAAAATCCATTGTATATACTGGCTCAGTGGGTAAGTGTAAGCTCCACATATATATATAATATATGTATAATAACAGTAGTTCAACTCTTACAATTTTTTATAATTTATTCATAAAAGAAAATTCGTCTTGTATGTCTCCGCTTAGACGTCAAAATTCTTATAATGTGTTCGTTTATATTCATAGAGTCTAGTATAAGCATCTGCTCCCAAAAAAATAATTTTGAATATTAATATGGGACGTGAAGCCTATAACTTACCGCGAAACTATTTCGATTTTGATGCAATAAAAAATCAATCAATTTGTAAAATATGCAAAAAGAGTTTTGCAGGTTCCTACTTATCGAATTTAAAGCGACATCTTTCGGACCACCACAAAAACGTTCTCGATAAAGACTTGCACGATAGAAAAACCATTATAGAAAAAGACTCGAAAATCAAGTTTTCTGTCAGCATGACTAAAAGTGAAGTCATGGAGGCTTGTATAGACTTGGTAACATCCGAAAAAATGCCGTTTTCGGTGTTGGATTCAGAAGCTTTTACCACTTTAACCGGGCAAATCTTCGATGGTCTCAATATGAGCCCTATTTCATCAAGAAACATAATGACGTTAATTGCCAGGAAGTATAATGAGTTAAAAGACTCTATAAAGTTGTTATTTAAAAACCAAATTATATGTATTAAAATGGATACAGCAACAAGATGTAACCGTGGAATTTTAGGAATCAACGCCCAGATGTATCATAATAACCGGATTTGCGTAAAAACTCTCGGACTTGTCGAACTGCACCAAAGACATTCAGGTAGCAATCTATGCTCGGAAATCGAAGATATTTTAAATGAGTTTGATATTTCAAAGAATCAGATATACAGCATAACCACCGATAATGGCAGGAATATGATTAAAGCTGTGTCTCTTTTAACCGAGGACCCTGCATTTAACATGGATGATGATGACGATGACGACGATCTAATTAAAAACCTGGAATTATTTTCTATCACATCTGTTAAATGCGCTGCCCATACCCTGCAGTTAAGTGTAAAGGATTTTCTTAACAACCCGGAGTGTATCAAATTCATAGAAAAAGTGCGTGCAGTAGTCAAAATGTTACGGACTCCGTCATGCAGGTTTGTATTAATAATATTACATTACTAGATGGCATATCCTTAAGTTTTATAAATGTTTAAGGTATAAGTCTTGCGCCCAGGGATTACCTCTACCCGTCATGGATGTCCCAACTCGTTGGGTCTCAACATACTTGATGTTTCAAAGACTGTTGGATTATGAAGCGTTTTGTAAAAATGAATATAATGATCTATCAAAGTTGACGGCTACTGATTGGAGTATGATCAGAACTATGTGCAATACTTTAGAGCCATTATTCGTCGCTACCAAAAAATTTCAATCGGAGCAAATGTTTTTGGGAGACTTTTATAAGATATGGCTCGAATTAAAGCTAGCTGTAAAAGCGATGGGTACCAGTAATAAGGTATTGGTGGATTGCCTTCAAAAAAGAGAAGATACCCTTTTGGAAAATCATATCGTTATTTGTGCAGTCTATTTGGATCCTCGTATTCGTCGAGTTTTGAATAAAAACCCTCAAGACATAATCAGAGCAAGAAGTCAGCTGAAGCAATTGTATTTACAGATACATGCTGTTTATAACAAAGTAAGTAAAAAGCTTCGGCTTATACATTAATTAATAATTTGGTATGACTTAATATATGTTTTAATTTGATTTGTTTAGAGCGATTCTCGTCAAAATATACCTGAAGATGAACCAACATCATGTTCTAATCAATCGAACTCTCTCCTCAAAGAGTTTCTTAACTCTTTTGAAGATATTCAGAGTGTAGAGAACTCCGACGCTTATGATGAGGACATTAAAAAAAGCCTACAGCGAAATCGACAATTTTTGCCCCAAGCCTATCGATGTAAATACGGATGTTATGAGTTATTGGGAGGAGAAAAAATTCGTATATCCATACCTCTACCAAATGGCAAAAGTGGTACATGCCGTGCCAGCTACCCAAGTGAGCGTTGAGAGGTCCTTTTCTGCTCTCAAGTTAATTCTAACGGACCTTAGATCCAAGCTATCATCAGAATCCATAAAACAACTTTTATTTGTGAAGCTAAATAAAAAGTTTAAATAAATTCCAGCTTAAACCTTACACCACTGGCATTTTTAAACATTGTATATATATGCGTTTTTTAGGATAAAACTCATAATAGTTACGATTACTGTTTGCAGTCTTATGTTATAATTTTTCGTGACGAATGCTGCAAAATATAGACAAAGCTTTATATCTGAAAAAAGGATTTACCCTCAGCTGGAAGTTAACCTCTGTTGTTGTGGAGCTGATACTTATCACTGAGCCAGTATATACAATGGATTTTCTTACCAAATGTACTCACTTATGTACAGTGGTTCGGATATGTAGTGCAGTGGCGGATCTAGGATTTTGTTGTAGGGTGTGATATCAAAACAATTTTCCTTTTATTTTCACTCGAGTGGGGGGTGTTCTATAACCCATATCACATTCCGTGGATCCGCGCATAATGAATTAAAACTTGGATTTCTCCTTTGCGCGACGTAAATTAATTAATTAATCATACTTATGGTGGTTATTTTCAGTTTCTTTAAATAAACCCAATAGATCAAATACCATACCTTATTTTTTAAAACATTTTTATCGACTACACAGCCGCCACTAAACGATTTTGAGTTTTATTTTTGATCGAAAAAATAAAACTCAGAGAATAAGTTTTATTTTTTGATTTTTATATAAAACTCAAGGAATAACTGTTATTTTCCAAGCGGAAAATAAAACTCAGAGAATAAGTTTTATTTGTCAAGTTTTATATAAAACTCACAGAGTAACAATTATTCTTTGAGTTTTACTTAAAACTCATGACATAATGATTTAAAAGCGATTTTTAAAATAAAACTCATAACAGTTACGATCCCTGCACAGAACTAAAGACCTTTAACCCAATATCATAATGAATATAGATCTAAGATTGCTGGTGCGCCTTCTGATCGCCATTCTATTGGCTTCCTTGGTATCCACCATTATAATGGGCAGTCAGATACACAAAAGAATAGTGAATTCCTTGGCAAAGAAAATCAACCAAAGGGATATTCCTATAACGGAAATGCCAACCAGACAGCTCCCGAAAAGAGAGATCCCTAGAAAAGTGGTAATCCTAAGCCAAAATGAATTGGATGTTTTGAAAATCCAGCCCCACGGAAAGTTTCACCTGCCAAATCAAGAAGCTATGAAGGATTGGCAAAGCTGTCCCATTAAAGAGCATCAATGGGGAACGGGATTGGGTGAACTGGGAAAAGCAGCTGAGTTACCGAGTGCTAATGAAAAAGAAGCAGCAGATAAGCTCTATAAACTGCATGGTTTTAATGCAAAACTCTCCGATTTCATTGCCCTTAACAGATCTTTGCCGGATATTCGACCTTTAAGGTGAGTTCTTTAGGTTCCAACTTTAAAATCCAAATAATATCTAATAACTGCAGTTGCTGGAAACGTGAATATCTAGAGGTGCTGCCAAATGTTACTATAATAATGGCATTTCATAATGAACATCTCAGCGTTTTGCTAAGATCGTTAACAAGCATCATTAATCGCTCTCCTCGCGAGTTACTCAAGCAAATTGTCCTCGTGGATGATGGCAGTAATTTACCGGATTTGGGGAAAAAACTTAAGGACTTTGTGGCGATGAACTTTCCCAAAATAGTTGAGATAGTCAGACTTAAAGAGCATCGTGGTCTTATTAAAGCAAAAGTGGAAGGAGCCAAAAGAGCCACCAGCCAAGTTTTAATCTTTCTAGATTCCCACATCGAAGTGAATATCAATTGGGTGAGAATTTAGATTTCATAATTAATTTTAAATAATATTTTATTTAAATTTTCCATTACTTTAGCTACCTCCCCTGCTAGAACCCATAGTTGTAAATCGGAAAATAGTTACCGGTCCCATTTCGGATGTAATATTGCACAAAACATTCGCTTATATGAAGTATAATGCATTAACCCGTTCTGGATTTAATTGGTTGCTTGAGATTAAGGAATTGCCGCCTTTTTACGATGAAGTAGAACTTCTTTCCAGGCCGTATCGCACACCTCTTTTAGTAGGTCCTTTGGCGATTGACAGAAACTATTTTTGGGAACTGGGAGGTTATGATGAAGAGCTGAAACTCGTGGGCGGCGAGCAGTTCGAGATGAGCTTCAAGGTTTGGATGTGTGGCGGAATGTTGCTATATGTTCCCTGCTCCCGAGTGGGACAATTAAACAAAGAACCCAAGACGAGTACAAGGGATAACGATTTAGTGGCCAGGGTGAGTGGATAATCCTCTTTTAAGAGGTAGCTTATAAGCTATAAATGTTTTTTATTTTAATTTTAAAAATATTTTAAAGTTTTGTGTGGCTTTTGAACTGCGTATACGTAATATTTGATATACTAAAAATTACGTATAAGTAATGAGAACTTTAAATATCATTTACTTATTATAATATTGCATTATATTATATTATTAAAACTATAATAGAGTTCATAAAAAATAAATTATCCAATTAAATATTTCCCTTAGAACTTCAAACGAGTAGCTGAAGTGTGGATGGATGAGTATAGAAAATACGTTTACGACTCGAATCCAGAACTCTATAAAAACACGCACCCAGGATCTCTTAACCATTTGAAAACCCTAAGAACATCGCTTAAGTGCAAATCTTTCGACTGGTACATGAACTATGTGGCTGCGGATTTTCTGAAAGCATTTCCTCCCGAGGATCCTTCGCATATTTTATCGGGTTCGATTGAAAGCGTGGCTTTTCCTGGATTCTGCGTGGACTCCCTGCATCAGAAGCACATGAAACCAGTGGTTCTATCCCGCTGCACTGGAAATAAAACGGAACCCGGTGAATCTCAAAACTGGTTTCTAACGGAGGACCATGAGATTCGACTGACAACGAGTGAAGATGATTGCCTGGAAGCGCAGGGACTTAAGTCTAAGTCAGTGTGGCTCTTTCGCTGCCATGGAGACGCTGGAAATCAGTCCTGGTTCTACAATCGCCGGCATCAGTGGATCCAACAGGGCCAAATGTGGGTCTGGTGCCTCGAAGCTCATTTGAACAAGGGCAAAGAATTTGGCAAGGTGTTGTCTAATAATAAATGCGACAAAAATAAGAAGAGTCAGCAGTGGAAGTTTGGAGAAGTGCAATGAAAAAGTGTTAATTAAGTATAGAAAATAAACATTAAAAACATATTTATTAAATTATTGTAAAGCCGAACTTATATATCTTCCAGAGATATATTAAAAAAAATAGTTTTAAGTTTTTAACTATAATACTCTTCCAAAAAAATATGCATAAACTAATTTTACTTATAAGAAAACATATTTGCAATCTATTTTAAATAAATTTTAAACTACCTTTAAAATGTTTACCCCAATATTGTGTTTTATCCCAATATTGTGTTTTATCCCAATATTAAATAAAAAATTTGTTTTAAATTTTTAGACTTTATTACTCTACTCTTTTATAAAATAGTTTTAAAATATTTTATTTATAGGAAACATATTAGCAATCTATTTTAATAAACTTTTAAACTAACTTTTAGATGTTTTGAAAATTCTAGAATTTAAGAGTTGACACCATTTCCGAAAACCCTAATTAGTTCCGAAAATACCCCAACAGATGTCGCCACCGTGACGCGCGATAATTTGAAATCGCATGCTGATGCCAAGTTTATTATCGTTCTTTTCGCCCGACTTTTGCTCAGGTGAGTGCGGGATCTGTCTTCACTTACACGTCACTGATTGATAGTGGAGAAGCGTGTTTTTTGGCCAACCGAAAATTGAACTTACTCCGCCACCTTCTTATCACCGAATTTTGCCCCACTCAAGTAGCAATTACACTAATGGCTGTGCTTTTTTGCCAGGTGTCAGCTAGGCAGCCAGGTAGCTGCTCCTCCGCTGCATCGCCATGCCAGCAGTCAGCACTTTGGACTTCCGCCGGCAAGACGTCCACATGGCCATGAAGAGGAGATATGTGAAGCGCCTGGTGCGCAAGGTGGTCCTGTTTTTGGTGGTCATCGCCGGTGTTTCCCTGGTCACCACCTTGATTGTCGAGCGGAGGATGCGGCAGCCGACGGAAGTGGGGGAAAAACTAGATCCCAATGGAGATCCCATAACGCCCGTTTTCCGCGCAGCCAATGTACATCCCTTGCGGAAGAAGCCACGTCCTCCGTATCAGGATCGCAACTCCGTGGTTGATTTGCCCAAGAGCGACAAACTGGAGGGTTTCCGGCTACCGGAACCCAAGGGAGAGCGCAAGGATTGGCATGATTACGCCGCCATGGAGGCGGATAAAAAACGAACGGGTTTCGGTGAACATGGAGTGGCGGTTAAGATCGAAAATCCCGATGAAAAGCAGATGGAAAAAGAAATGTACGAGATGAACGGATTTAATGGTCTCTTGTCGGATCGAATATCCATAAATCGATCGGTGCCGGATGTCAGACATGAGGCGTGAGTATTTTTATGATATGATATTATGGTATAATATGAATTCTAGCGGTCTTTAATTAAAGATAAATTGATCTCTAAAATTCAAAATTATATTATAAGCTTACATTTTTCATCTAAGGATTATGTTACACTTCTAAACATTAGATTTCTAGCGGTCTTTAATTAAAGATAAATTATTATCTAAAATTCAAAATTATTTTATAACTTTGAACTCTTTAACATTTTTTATCTAATGATAATATAATCAATCCACTTCCAAACATTCGATTTTAGCGGTTTTTGATTAAAGATAAATTGTTCTCCAAAATTCCAAATTATATTAAATCTTAAAATTTTGTATCTAAGTTCTCTCGAATTCGAGTATTAAGAATATGTTTTGCATATAATTCGAATAATACCCATAGTTTAATTAATATTAAATTCTAATATTTGTTATATAATATTTATTTGTTTAGTTGGAAAGAACTAAAGAAAAGTTCACATTTTTTACTTCCTCTAAAGATTCCGCAGTATGTCTATTATTAGAACTAATATTTCTTATCTATTTTGTATTGTAGTTGCAAAAAGCGGAAGTATCTGGCCAAGTTGCCCAATATCAGTGTGGTTTTCATTTTTTTTAACGAGCACTTCAATACCCTGCTGAGATCGATCTATAGTGTGATAAATCGCACTCCCCCGCAATTACTAAAGCAAATTATCCTCGTGGACGATGGCAGCGAGTGGGAGAGTCTAAAGCACCCATTGGATGAGTATGTGGAGCAGCACTTCCCAAATCTGGTGACTATTGTGAGGAATCCGGAGAGAAGAGGTCTGATTGGGGCGCGGATAGCTGGAGCCAAAGTGGCCATAGGTGAAGTAATGGTATTCTTTGATTCACACATCGAAGTTAACTACAATTGGGTAAGGTTCTTTTTGAAATACATTATAATAAGCTATACTAAATTCTGATATTTTAGCTCCCCCCGCTGATCGAACCCATTGCCATTAATCCCAAGATCTGCACCTGTCCCATTGTGGATACCATTGCACATGGTGACTTTTCCTACTCGGGTGATTATAAGGCCGGAGCTCGCGGTGGATTCGATTGGAAGTTGCTGTACAAACAACTGCCCGTTTTGCCCGAGGATGCGGTGGACAAGTCCATGCCTTATCGCAGTCCCGTGATGATGGGCGGCCTGTTTGCCATTAATACGGACTTCTTCTGGGATCTGGGTGGCTACGACGATCAGCTAGACATCTGGGGCGGTGAGCAGTACGAGCTGAGCTTCAAGATCTGGATGTGCGGAGGCATGTTGCTGGATGTTCCCTGCTCGAGGGTGGCACACATATTCCGAGGACCCATGAAACCGAGGGGCAATCCAAGGGGCTTCAACTTTGTGGCCAAGGTTGGTACTTAACAGCAGCACTATTGATACTATCGATGGTTTTAAAATTAATCAAAATAATCATTTTATTTTAGATGTAATTTTTTATTTCCCTTAATTTTCGGTAGTATCGATAATATCGATTGTGACCACTATCGATAGCCAATAGTGGACACTATCGATGTTTTTTTACAACCCTAGTTCTTAACTGATTTTCCATTTTATTATATTTCTAGAACCACAAACGAGTAGCGGAGGTTTGGATGGATGAGTACAAGGAATATGTGTACTCCCGTGATCATGCAACCTACGATGACCTGGATCCTGGCAATTTGACCCGTCAACTGGGAATTCGAGAGCGGCTGAAGTGCAAGAGCTTCCACTGGTTCATGACGGAGGTTGCTCCCGACTTCCTGGTGAAATTCCCGCCCGTGGAACCACCATCCTATGCCTCTGGCGCTATACAAAACAAGGCAAATCCCGTCTATTGCCTGGATAACATGGGCTTGAGTGCCGAAAAGGCGGTGGGAATGTTCAGTTGTGCGGATAACAAGACCCATCCGCAACCCAATCAATTCTGGGAGCTCTCCATCCATCGAGATTTGAGGATGAAGCATCAGGATTCGATATGCTTGGATGTCAATGAGCCGCCGCCGAATGCCACCGTTTGGATGTGGAACTGTCATAGTCAGGGAGGCAATCAGTTCTGGTTCTACGATCGGGAAACCCAGATGTTATTCCACGGAGAGCATAGAACTCGTTGTATGGAGGGACTGGTGGAGGATGGCATTGCCAGGGTTGTCGCCAATATTTGCGATAGGGACAACGGTCGTCAGAAGTGGGAGTTTGGATTCGTTAACCACACCATGATGGACGATTTCCACAAGGGATTGAAGTATTGAAGTAGTATTTCTTTTTTTAATAAACCACAACCACACACCCACTTAAGTAACCACACGGGCCACATGTCGGATCGACTAAGTTCGGGGACCTCGATCGTCACGGGTGTTTAGTTCATTGATCGTTGTGAAGGTTTCAGGCGAAAAAAGTTCTCCAAGTATATTCCATTTTTCCATTAATTCTTGCCCCATGCATTATTGATATACGGCAGCGGAAAGTGAAAGATCTGGACGATCAGATCGCAATCGTAGCGAAGATTCTGTCCGATCGCAAGCCACAAATTTTGTTCTTTATTGCTGTCTTATATTATACACTATGTTTAGGTATCCGTGTTTCGAAGAGATCTATTGTAAAGTTGATTATGTATGAGAGTAAATTATTTAAATAAATCATTAAAGATATTAATTATTTGTTTTTAAAAGGGAAATTAAATGAACTATTCCTGATCACAATATATATAAGGGAAAGATAACGGGTCCTTGGTAATATTAACATTATTATATCCTCAAAAAATTTATAATATTTAAAAAATCTCTAAAATTTTTAATAGATTGTTTAAAGCGAATAAATGAAAGTGTGGTAAGGGTATTTAAAACTGTGTGTACCATTCCTTTTCTTCCGATTACAATATTCGACTGTCGGAAACCTTATCAGAAAGGCTGTTGAACTTTCTACAAAAAAGAGAAAGAGCAGTCGAGAAGAGGTAGCAGACACCAGATAGACTAGAGAAGTTTCCCTCTTCTGAGGGGGAAAAAACCAGACATTCGTATTGTTTAGCTGATGTAATTTAAGACGCAAATTACGCGATTGTCCCGGGAGAGGACGAAGATCGAAGATCCCTTAATGCCAGCAGGCAATGACTTAGCGTCAAGCAGTCTCGATCTTCGCTGGCTTTATCCTTATCTATGCAGTTCATTATTCTATTCATTATCGGGACAAAAGCACATGGTAATTTATAGACAACATGTTGTTGTTTTGGTTATTTCCTCTGCGCTTTTTCTCTCGGCATTTTCATATTTTTTGTGCATAAACAAAGTCAAATGATTTGATTTTTTTGGCCAACGCGACGACGACTGCGGCGCTTCGCATTCGTATTCACAGAATGTGGGTCATCGACGTCAACAGAGATGCGGGATGTGATCGATGTGGGTCTCATTTGGGTCTAAAGATGCCCTTTTTTTGGGCAGTTTGTGAATTTGGGGGGTTTTTGGTAAAAACTACCTTATAAAACTTGTTTACATTCTTTTTATTCATATCTTTCTTGACTTTCTGAGATGTTTTCTTGGAAATTTAATTACTACCGAATGCCAAACATTTGAATTTATTCATAAGAATAACTGAAGAACCAAAGAAAACTAGAGAAATAGTTACCACGATTTACATATGCTCTATTAATCTCTCAAAACTATAAAAGAATACCTATTTCAAATGGAAAGATTAACAGTCAAATAGAAAAACATCTAAAAAAAAAAAAAAATAAAAATAAAAAAAAAATCGAAGAACATATATGGTAACTTTTTTTTATAATTTAAAATATTTTATTCTTAAACTAACGTTTTGTTTATGTTTATAACATTATTTTAATAATCAAGAAATGTAAAATTTTGAATTTGGATGCGTATTTTTCTGTAGATTTCTTTAAAGTCGTAGTTTATAGAGCACTCGAAAGTCGGTAGTCCTCTTTGTTTGAAGACATTTTCGTTTGTTTACGGTTTTCATGATATTCGCTTCTGCCGACAAAATAAAAACAAGTTGATTTCGTCTAGCTCATTCACAACTATCTCAGACTCGTTTAGAAATAGATCCCACGAGCGGTGATGACCCACCTCATACCTACTATATAAGCACGCAATCGGATGGTGCAATTTCATCAGCCACCCCGAAAACAGATTTCTGCCGAATTTTACTATATTCTACCTATACATCCCCTTGGCGGTTAGAAAGAACACCCCTCTGGCTAAGAATTTCTCAAGACGCATTTTCACTTGGCTGCAACGCAATAGGAAAACTTCCTGCCGTCTCTTTCTTTAATGGTTATACGTCTCTCTCTCTCTGCGCAGGTACATTGTATCTGATAAAACCGAAAGCGAAATCCGAACTGGTTCTTTGAGGGTTGATAAGCCCTAAAGAGCCGGTGTCTCTCACATTAACGAAATAAATATATGAACATATCTCCCGGCACGTAGGGCGGTTTTTATGCTGTGGACTACGTGCAAGATGACACGGCATAATTCTCCGTGTTTTCTAGGTTCTACTAGCGCTCCCTTGTTTACCGTTGCCTTTTTGGGGGTCAGTCGGCACTTAGCTAACTCCCACCCCCATGAAATGTATTTGATGGATGTGGGTCATGCTTTCCCTACAAATATATAAACACAATGCCTTCCCCCCACACCCTGGAAATTATTTCAAGGTCTGAAGAGCTTCCCCTGTTTACGGATCATAAATATCAGCACGCTTAAGTGTTGACCTTGTGCAGATTTCTCGGTGGGCGCCACCTCTTGTTCCACATCGTGATCGTTGTAGATCAACACACGTGGCCACCTTACGTTAACCCCAAATCCCTAAGAATGGCCCGTGGCCAAAAATCGAATTACGTCGAATCGTGGGCGCCAACGCAAGCAAAAGTTCCTTTGGCACTACTTACATGCGTCCAACGATTAAAAATCGTCAACATCGCCCCCGCATGGCGAAAACCGCTCGTGCCGCTTCTTAATTTCACCCTGTTATTGGTTTGATTTGTGGGGTATAATGTTTTGGCGAAAGATAAGATTTGCCACCTCAAAGAACTCGGGAACTAATAGGGGTTCGGGTACAAATTTTAGTATGGGGGTTTCTTTAAACTCAAGAAGGGATTTAAGATACCAATGGTAGTTGTTACGAAAATAAGAAGCGTAGGATCTTAAAAAATAACATTAAAAATATGTTTCATTTTTAATATTAAAGGGAAAAATGTGGTAGACTTATAAAAAAGCTTATTTAGCACAACTTAATTACTTTTAAATTTTTTTGCATTGCTTTAAACTGTTTTATTACACCAAGCATAATTTACCCTATCTTGCAAAAACCGCTAAAACCTGGTCTCGAACTTATGCAGAGTTTTGATAATTTTTTGGTAATCACTTAAACAGTTCGTGTTAGTACAAAGCGAAAGTAAACATTTTCCGCATCTAAAAAATAAATTTACTGGGTATCTTTTAGCCGAAGACTTCCTATAAAAAATCGTACTATTTATTGCTATGCTCTCCGAGTTCGCACATGCATAGAAATACACAGAGAACCTACGTCAACGTTTGCCGGCTACGTGTCGTTATGCTAATTAAACAAATTTCGTGAAAACGAGTGCAAATTAATGGCCCCATGGGTCGCAGACAGTAAGTACTTCCCGAAATTCCCTGGAACACCAATGTATTTAACAACCATTGATAACAAACATCCCACTTGCACCTGAGTCATCATCACATTTCCCTAGCAAGATCGATAATAGACGGTTTTTCGAGAAAAGAATGCGATTGCCGTTTAGTATTGCTGGCTAACTTGTTTACCAATAATATTGCCATGCATTAAACAATAACAAATGGCTAAAGATAAACAAGAGCTCAAGGCGAGAAGCCCCTCAAGACGAAAGCCCCCCCTTTTCCCTTATCCACGGAAATGTCTGAGGTGTGCAGCGGTCTGCAACAAAAATAAAAACAATAGGGGTTATTAGAATATAAGGCAATGGCGGGAACAACAACAATAAGCACCCGGTTTGTCATAAACTACGCAGAAAATACAACCAGATAAAAACAAAAAACATCAGACGACCAAGCAAAATAATCAGAGAGAGAGAGCGAACGAGAGTGACACCCCACAAAGTGAGAGAGAGACTCCGAGGGGTATAAATAGAGCCCGCCTTCGTAAAACCGCCAGCAATCGCCTAGCGAACAGCCAACGGTCAACATATAGCAGCCATATAGCTCTATAGCTGATAAAAACCCTCAGTTCAAACAACGCAGTTTGTGTAAACAATCAAATTGTCACCAGCCATATCGAAGTGTGCTTACAAGTCCAGCGGAAAGTTTTTCGAATTTACCTCTTGAAAACAATCCAATCAATCAATAAAGATGTCTGCTTCACCGACCGCCCGTCAAGCCATCACCCAGGCTCTGCCCATGATGACCAGGAAGATCGTCATCTCGGACCCCATCCACATGCCCGAGGTCTACTCCTCGACGCCCGGAGGAACCCTGTACTCGACCACCCCTGGAGGTAAGTTTCGAATAGAGGAAGTGGGGATTACAAGCCATATATCGTCTTTAAAAATATTAAAAAATATTTTTGAGATCTTGTATAATTATTACAACAACCTTTAAAACTTAAAAACATTTTATTTTCCAATTAAACCTATATAAATCTATAATTATATTTGACCTTACAAGTTTCCGATGATAAGATAAACTTTTTAAAAGTAATTAGTAATTTCAAAGCATAAACAAGATATCTGAGTTCCTATCTAGTTATCTCTCTTAACATTCTAAAGGTTTTCCCATTTTGTAACAAACCAAAACAAGCTTAAACAAACCGTAATTCATACTAATTTTTAAATACCTAACTCACCTCATTTTTTTGGCTGATGAAACCTGGTCATCTCTCTGAATCAGTCAGTTATTTTGATGATAATCCCGAGCACATGTGCTCTGGGGTCCGTGACTCAGTATCGCAGCAAAGAAATGTTTACGCAGCTGTTCTTATCAGTGGGCGAACTTTGAATACCTTTCTGATGCAACCCAGACAGACACCCTGACTAATCATAATTTCCCATTTCGTATTCTTCCAGGCACTAAACTGATCTATGAGAGGGCCTTCATGAAGAATCTCCGTGGCTCCCCCCTGAGCCAAACGCCCCCCGCCAATGTGCCCAGTTGTCTGCTGAGGGGAACTCCCCGTACTCCCTTCCGCAAATGTGTGCCCGTCCCAACGGAACTGGTCAAGCAGACGAAATCCCTGAAGATCGAAGATCAGGAACAGTTCCAACTGGATCTGTAGGGGGATAAGCTTTAAATGCCACCTAAGCAGCAACTGCCAAAATCACTTAGTTTATAGTCAAACCCACTAAAACCCGATCTTATAAGCTTAGTGTGCATCGTTTTAGCCATACCCATTAACTAGATGCTAAGTTCTTAGTTCTTCCACCATGTTTTGTTCTTTCGGTCATATTGACTTTGTATCTTGTAAAGTTCTAGATGTTAAGTAAAAAGCAATAAAAAAATACACATTATTTAAAAGGAAACTAAATTGGTTTTTGAATGGTTTTTAATTAATATTCTTTACAATCCCAAACTACTTTCTTTATCAGCGAATGAACCTTGGGAGGCAGCACGCGTGTGATAGAACACTTTCCACTTCACCTTGAGTCAGTTTCGGTTGAATATTATTTTTGGCAGTTTGTTGAACTGTTTGAAGAGAAATATGGCAAAAGGGGGAGGGTGGGTGGATTATAGACAGCTGGAAATACCGGCCGGCTTTTTTAGTTAGCCAGTCAGTGGCCCCAGCAGCGCGTGTCCCAGTTATCGGAAAGAATATGTATATATATGATATACAAGCAAGCCAAACAAAAGATCAACAACGCATTTGTGTGTATCTAGAAACCGGCAAACAAGCCCAAAAAACCGAAACCAAAAAAACATAGATCTTTAAAAACTGCGCAGTTAGAAAAAACGACTCTGCCTTTGCCCCCTGGTCTCCCTTTTCACCACTATGCAGAATTATATATACAAAAGTATTATGCCGAGCACATGTTCAGATAGAACGATTCGATCCCTAGGGCACAAACAACAACTACTTACTGATCCCGGCACGTTCCAGCCCCATTTGAATATTGCGCATGAATAATTACTTAATGGCAAACAGGCGTTGGCAAAGTGTTTGCTCAGCAGAGATTCAGAGACTTCGAGATTTAGCATCGCAGTGCAAAAATTCAAGCACACGAGATAGTGCAAATAGTGATACGCATGCGAATTCTGTGTGATCTAAACAGATGTTTACCGAGTTATAAATACAAAGCAATCAATTTAATTCAATTAGTAAACATCGCTAGCCAGTCAAAGCAGATAGTTCGAGGCGATGTATTTTGTTATTTTATTAGGAAATTAAATTGAATAAATTGGTAGATAATTGGTTAAAAATATCTTATATTTTCCTATGAAAAATTGTTAAAACTTTGTTACATTAACATAAAACTCAAGGATCATGATTAAAATAATAATGAATTAAAAGCATAAAAATAGTTATTAGTCTTAAAATTAAAAATTTTAAATTTAAAAAATATTTTAAAATGATTAAAGAAATAACTTGTAAAAACTACTTATTTTTAAACTTTGCGCCTAATAACTTTAGTATTTTTTCCATTAGTGTTTTTATAGTCTACTTTTAGGCAACAATATTTTGTAGTTCCTGAAATGACCATTTTTATAAAATGTTCATTATGGCGCCACTGAGCTGAAAATATCAGAGCTCACATAATTACTAAATATTAATTTTAAATATATTTAAATAATAATAATAATATTTCAATTTTAGTTAACCTTTTCAACTTCTTTTCTATTCAATTTTTTTACCTTTTATTAAATGTTTTTAATTTTTCCAAATGACTTTTTTCCCAATTTCAAAATCTTTTCTATTATTTTTAACCATATTTGTATTTATTTGATCAAGTTTCGTTGTTTCGCATAGGACAAATGTACAGAAATCTCGAATAGTTTAAGCGCGCTTACGGTCTACACAAACAAGAAGGTGTTCTTTAATTACATATTTACAATAAAATATACATATATTTTTTAATAGATGTAGAGAGATGTGTGTGGATGTGCGAGTGGGTAGGAGGTCTACTTAAATCTCAGCAGGTTGTCCACTCCGCCCAGGGGACCATGACCAAAGTGCAGGGCATCCGAGTTGGTTTCCGATCGAGTGCGTGCCTCCAGGACAGAAGCCACCCGCTGCTGACCACTGATGTAGCCCAGGGATCCGGAACCCAGGTAGACATTACCATTCGGCAGTCGCACAAATCCCAGTCCCCCCGAACCCAAGGCGATGGCATCTCCGCCAGGCGGTCCTCCCTGGGATCTTGGTTGGATAGCCAGCTGCTGCTGCTCCAGGAGTAAAGAATTAGCCCGGGAATCTATCTGGATTCCACCTGCCGCCGACGGAGCACCTACATGTGCTCCAAACCGATCGAAGAAACTGGATCCCGAGAGGAACGGAGCCGGTGTCTCATCTATATCGTTGTCTATGATCTCAATAACCGCATATTGCTTCAGCTGCCGGCCATTGGAAACGTAGGATTCCCCGGGAGAAATCAGTGCCTGTTTGCCAAAGGGAATGCGAAGATTTCCTCCCTCGGGAACCAGAGGAGCTGGACCCGTGGGCGGCACCACAATGGGCGTGGCCAGAGTGGAAAGCGGCTGGCTAATCCTCGGCGGGGGAGGTGGTCCATAGATGGGCTTGAAAGTGGGCGCTCCATGGAAGCTTATCGATGATATAGGAGCAGCCGCTGGGGGTGGAATATATGTGGAAACCACTGGCTTGGGCGGCAGATAGTGACTAATGACCGTTGGACGACTCCTGGGAATCGGAACCCTGGCCGTGGGAAGTGGAGGAAGTGCCGGGATCGGTGGCAGTGGATGAACGGTGGGCAGGGCACTGAACTGGTGACCCGTGTACACATTTCCGGGTCCCGAAGGAGCCGAAGGTGCCGTGGGTCTCGTGGGCCTGTTGTAATGATAACCCACATCCGGTTGGGCACAAATAGCCGAAGAAAGTAGCAACAGCCCCAGAATACTCAGTCGGTGGTAAGGCATCTGTAATTGAAAGCGGGAGAGTAATTAAAATTAATTAATACATACATAATTAAAATAGGAAATATATCTCTTGGCACACATGTAATTGCCTATGTGACATCACATAACCGCTCAATCAATTCGATAAATGTTTAATGAGCAGTCGTAAACATAATTGATCCAAAATCACTCAACTCCAGCGGTTGCCGCTGTCTATACTCTGTAAATTAAGTGGGGTATATTTGATTATAGAGAATTTGTAAACATTTATATCATTTTTCAGTCCTCACATTTTCAGAGTCAATATAATCTTGCAATACCTTTCAGAATCCATACTAATTTTATTAAGTGATAAAATAAATAAATCTCTTAATTTATCTATTATAAACAATACTTTTTTTGAATAAATTGGAAAAAAAAATAAGAAAATAAGACTTTCTTTTCCTATAAATTCAGGTTGAAATCCTATTTTTATATATTTTATAAAATATTTATTAACCAACAGGAAGAGCATTCAGTATTTGATATCTTTTTATACCCTTGTAGAGGGTATTATAATTTCAGTCAGATGTTTGCAACGCAGTGAAGGAGACGTTTCCGACCACATAAAGTATATATATTCTTGATCAGCACCAATAGCCGAGTCTATCTAGCCATGTCCGTCTGTCCGTCTGTCCGTCTGTCCGTTTCTATGCGAACTAGTCTCTCAGTTTTAAAGCTATCGCGATGAAACTTTCCCGAAGGTCTTCTTTCTATTGCAGGTAGTACATATGTCGGAGCCAGCCGGATCGGACCACTATATCTTAAGGCTCCCAAACAAATATAAGAAAATTCATTGTAACTTTGTAGGAAGTAGGCGTTTTGATTCTTGACTACTTAAAAACAAAATTGAAATAAATCGAAACGCTGAATCTGGAATCCCTGGAACTGCACCGAGTGAGTATTCTTTTATCTACAAGGGTATATAAGCTTCGGCTGGCCGAAGGTAGCTTCCTTTCTTGTTAAAATTCAATCCCCACTCTTTTTGATTTAATTGATTTAATTTTGCAGTGCACCGAGCTTAAAGTAACTGGTTGTGGTTAGCCGGTAGATCGGTGAATCGATGGATCGGTGAATCGTTAAGTTGCTGGGGATCGGGCCAACCGCTACTGTAATTGGCGTGATATTTCATGCACAGATCGTTGCCCAAGGCGGCGATCATAATGGGAAGGTGGTGGCCAGAAGAGATCGCCACAAGCTAATTAGCAAACCGAATCGCAAACATCTCCTAGTCACCAGGGGTCTCGGCTCCATTCACTCCATAGTCTAGCGCCCCCCACAAATCGCCAGCCAATTAAATCAAATCGCCACACTTAATTGGATATTTATATTCATTCGTCCTATTAACACTTCCCACACAAATAGCCCTCCTTTTGTGCGGCATTATCAATCTTCTTGGGCGCTCTGAACAAAAGCAAACAGCCAGGCGGGCGGCTTAATGATATTTATCAACTGGCAGTCGCCACCAATGAAAAACTGTGCACAGAAAAAAATATGTTATTCAATTTAAAAACTTAAATGGTTTAGTAGGTACTGTAAATTATAAATATTTAAGTACATTAATATACTTCACTTTACAAATATTACATTATTTACTTTAAGACTGTATAAATATTATTATTTGTTATTATAAAGGGTATTTATTTTAAATAATCCCAATAAAAATCATAAGCAACTGAGCATATATGATCAATATTTTATTTTATATCATTTAATTTATGTGTTATTATTATATAAATTTATCAAGGGTTTTGTATCCTTATCAAGGTTTTAATAAATGGATATAACAATAATACAAAATTTGCCTTTGAATTAAAATTATTTAATAATTCTGTTATAAATTATTTTAAAATTACAAAAAATTTTCTTACTGCTCTGACTAGTTTTTATTTTTATTAAATTGAATTCCTCAACTTTTTTCCCTGTGTAGATACAAAAACAAACATTTACTGAAACTGGCAGCAGGTTCAAACTCAGGGGCCATGGCTAAAGAGGTGGCAGAGGGGCGGAAAGGGGGCGTGGGAAGTGTGCAGCCAAGTGGCGTGTGGTCATTGTTGTTGCTCCTATTCCTATTTTTGTTGTTGTTGCGTGGGCGTTGCTCTGGTGTCAGTTGTGGGTTCAGATCATGAATCGAATTGTAGTTTTTGTAGTTGTTGCCGGCTCACTTGCCGTTGTTTACATAAAAGGCGTTTAATTAAGTCATTAACAAGGGGGGAGATAATAAAGCATGTATTTATGTAGTGCCACCAAATGGATTGTCAAGGAGTTTGCTTTTTACTGCGGACTTTGGAGGGAATATAATTCTATAGAAGATAGAGTTATGATAATTACCTACTTAAAGTTTTAATATACTGTTACTATTACTGTGTACTAAATAGAAAATAGCAACAAGTGCTTCCGCATTGAAATACTTATACATTAAGATGTTACTTCTTTTTCATATATCAATCCTCTATCTTAAACGAAATAGCAAGTTTGTTGCCTAAGTCTTTTGTTTAAATGCCTCCCTTGAAGAATAAACTACTAGCCCCCCTCCCACTTAAAACGTCTTATTGGAGACCCAACTCAAATAGATTTGTAATAAATTATGCGCTATATGCTCCGTAATAAATCAATAAATTGTAGCCATACGCAATTTTTTGCTGGTCATCGATTTTTGCCGTCTATTTTGCTCACTTTTTTTGCGTGTGCTCAATTTTTTCTTTGCATACTAGGAAAACGCATTTTTTCAGAGCTGCCACAGCTTGTGCCAAGCAGACAGAAGGGGTTTTCTTGTATTGAAAACAGGGAAAGCACATGCCAAATAAAAGGAGGAAAATGGGGGGATCCGGGGACTTTGGAGGTGACAGTTCAAAAAAGGACAGCGAAGGGGGGCTTTCTTTAGTTTCAGATTTAACTGAAAACGTATGATTTAAAATATATTTAAAGTAAATAAATAATGTAAAATTATTTAAGTCAAAACTTTAACTATCAATTTTAATAGAAAAGCAAACTAAGTAATAAAATGACTGGGCAGTTTATTAAATATATATAATTTTTTGTAAATATCTTTGCATATTTTTAACCATTTTTAGGATATTTCCCCCTTTTTCTAAACGCCACTGGACTTGAAAGGCACTTGGCTGGCAGGCAAAAAGTCAACTTGCGTGTTGTTGGCCACTTCAGGCTCAATGAATGAATTGCATTGATTGAACGACTCACGCACCTCGCTTTGGGCCTGGCTTTTTCGGCTCCGGTCCAAATACACATTGCTCTATAAATTTTATGTGGATTTTCCAGCCAGCAGGGAAAAAGGGGGCGCGGGAGTGGGCGGTGGAAAGCGGGCGGGAGGGAAAAGTGTGTCAATGCGGCTTTGGACTCGCTTTGATTTGTTGATAACTTTTGTGTGGCACATTTCGGATGATATTGCATCACCGCTCTAGTTTTTTTTTCGCCAGCGGAAATTAGATTTCTGGCCAATCGGTTAATTAAAATCCTTTTGACCACGCCAAGAAACCAAGCGATTTTCCCACTCACTTTTCGGCCAGAGAGCCAAAGGCTAAGAAGTTGTGGCCGCATGAAAAGTAATCGATGCGTTGCATATTAAGTTGCAGCGTTGCAGTAGCCAGGATGTCACGTTATGGCCTCCTCCTAGCTGAAAATTGTGCAATGTTCAGGCCACAATCTTTATATATTTTTCTGGGTTTTTCGGATTAGCCGAGGGGCGTTTTGTATTGCGTCTAAACGGGTTTCGATAAACTGGTATCAATTGGCATCGCTACTTAAAAATCACGGGATGATGGAGAGCAGAGGGCCGGAATGTGGATCGGTTACTGCATCGAGGGGGTAGCACATTAATCACTCAGCTGTACATCCTTCTACCACCGACTTTAACACGCCGAAAATGAGCATGTCCAGACCGAGTGGACATATCATGACAAATGTTGCGTATGCGCCGCGTTGACCGACTAAGAAACGTGAAAGGAACCGAGTTGTAATGGCTTGAAGGTGGAATACTCTATTGATTGGAAATTGAAAGTTATAACATGAATATCAATTTAAGAAATGAATTCTACAAATTAATAAATTTATATACCCAATTATTCTAATGACATTTTATGCTAAAAGCTACGGAAGTACCATTAATAACAAATAATGAAACTTAAAAATTATTTAACATTCCTACTAAATAGTTTTGGCTATATTTTTACAATCTCTATCATAAAAATTAAAAAAAATTAACTTGGGTAATTAAATGGCAGTCAGATATAATCGCATTCCTAAAATTATCATTTTATTTCCCCATTAAAAAAAACCCATTAACCATCCTAAGGCCATCAAACCCCTCCTTGAGATCTCCTCTCCCCAATCTTTTAAGGGTACTCAGCTAAAAAAAAAGTTATCAAATCAAACGACAAGTTTTTAATTACCAGCACAGCACAGCAAATGCAGCACTTTCAAATGCGTAAACTAGTTGTCAGCCAGACAGTCGGACCATTGCAGATTTCAATTAAAAATCTTTGAAAACCCGAGATCCAGACATCGAAGCCAAACTCGCATAAAAAAATACACACACGGTGTCTGGCACTCGAAAACTCTGTTTCCAAGTCCGAGATCCAAAGACATGGCCCGATTAGGGTGTGTCGCTGAGTATCTCCCTCTGATGAGGCGGCTTTTAGTGGCTTGGACATTCGGGCCTTAGGGGCGATCGCAGATCGAGGATCTGGGGCAGGGGAACTTGGGGACTTCGGGGGACGACGGACCACTGAGGACTGAGGACTGACAAAATTTGCGTAAGTTGCCGGCGCGTAACTCGAGCGCTGCCTTTCCAAATGGCTTCCAATCTGGCCACGCAATCTTGACCAGGCTCGAGCGTCGAGTTCGGGCCTCCTTGTTGGCCAGTACACAGGGAAAAACCAATAGATATTATAATTTGTTCCTCTTAAACATTTTAACATTTTAACTAAAACTTTTGACATATTTGTACAAAACATTGGTCCTTCGAGCCGGATTTCTGGGATTAAATATTTGTCCTTCGAACCGAATTATTTCTTTCTTGAAAAGGTTGTAATTAGAATAATATCTATATTATTATTTTACAATAAATAATAGTTGTTGTACTTATTTAAATCTGTTTAAGCCTAAATGGCATATGAAAGCTTAAAAGGATTATTTTAAACCATATTGAGAGATTATTTTCTGTGTACCCTACACCGCACTAGGAAAATTGATTGACTTGAGGCGTTTTTCGACGCATTTTCCTCTTGCGCTTTTCAGCTTTTTTCACGCCAAATGTGGAACGCACTTAAAATGCCGCTAATTGATGTCGTTCGCAGGCCGCAACGCTGTTGCAGGTTGCTTGTTGCCAGTTGCTAGTTGCTGGTTGTATCAGCTAGTTGCAACATCTATCTGGAATCAAATCGGATTTTATCTGTGTGGGTCTATCGCGTTCTGGCCAATGCTAATTTAGTTAATCACCCGCGGTGGCGGCTTAAATTCTTTTCGGCAATTAAAGCGGGTGTTCAAGCAAGTCGAATTATAGAAAATATTTTCGACAGTCTGAAGGTGACAAATGGTTTAGTGCAGGCTAGGTTATTTCTAAAAATATTGTCTTCATTTGTTAACACATTTTTTCATTGCAGATACCTGCCAAAGCATTCTAAAATTTGTATAAAGATATGGACAAGGCTTTGGATCGGCAGAGAATTTTGATGGCATTGAAAATATTTTAATTACAATATAACAAGCCGGATCTGTAACAGTTGGAAAGTTAATCAGCGAAGACATGAGTTCAGTGGAAACAATTGTCAGCTGTAATTAGCTGGAGAATTGTGTCAGTCATGCTAAAGAAAATACAGTGGAAATCACATTATAAAATGTACACTGAAGAAATTATTACAAAACATATTTTATTGTGTGATTTTTTTGTTCATTATTTTTATACACAATAAAGTCTTGAACTTGCAATAAAAGCCAAGTGAATTAATTTTTAAAAATATTTTTTATTGTAAAAACCACTTTCCCACCTCAAAGTGCAGTTCAAGGCAAACTTCGCAGAGTGCTCGCACATTTTCCAGCCTTTATTCTTTTGCGAAACCGAAATTCTAATCAAAAGCTACGCCTTAGTGACCAGGCCACGCCCACATGTGCGTTAACTTGGGCAAAATTGAATGCAAAACGCAATTTGTAGTCGAACGAGCTGAGAGCGAAGAGAGGGAGGAACAAGATTGCCTAATAACTTGCATCAAATGACAGCCGACTTGACCTGGATACCGAGAGTGAAAAATAAGCATAAACAAGAAGTAACATGTGTATGCTACATATAAATGCCAATAAAAATGTTTCAATAAGTCGGGACAGGTGCCAACAGCTATGCAAATGCAGCAGAAAATACATCGCTGCACAATCGAAGGAAACAACAATTAAGATTTTAGCGATTACAGATCCGAAACAGTGAGTTAAAACTATTAATGAGGGGAGCGGACAGCTGACAGCCGACAGGTAAAACAAAACAAAAAGGCAGATTCAACTCGTTTTCAAATTAAGTTCGTTGCCTCAGTCATTCGTTTTCTGCTTGCAGGCTTTGGCATTTTGATAAAGCAATTAAAACGGAATTAAACCGAAATCACCACACACAAACGAAGCAAACAAACTGAAATTCATCACAAATTAAAGGCCGAGGCGACATTGGACGATTTATTTTCGAAAGGTTCTGCTAATTGCGAAGTTCCAGGCAAAAGTGTCACTGAGTACCGAAAAATGGGGCGGTATGACCTCCAACACATTCTAACGCCCGCTGACATATCACGAACTTTGTTTGGGAAATGCAAATTGAATTTGGGGCTCCAGTAACTCCGCCGATCGATTTGCATAGCACTTATACCCGCGAAACTCGAATTGAGAAATCGCTGGGGAAAAAGAGATTCCGATTCGGATTCGGATTCAAACGAAATCGAAAGGGGCATATGCGTGACTGCCTGACTTGAGTAACTCAACCCAGGTTGAACCCACAATCAATATTTTTGCCAATTTGAACTTTTGACTGACCAACAATAATAGACGCCTCGGGCTAAAATGTGAGTAACGGCGGGCAAAGAAACAATGGAGCGGATAAAATTGGCTTCTTCTTAGAAATTGTTTTTGGATGATTGCCCAATAAAAGTGGGAGTCTCATTAAAAGCAATATTCGATTGAGAAATGCACGCTTAACCTTGCAGAAATATTTTGTGAAAATTTTTAGAAAATATAGCAGAACATTTTATGAAAAATTTAAAGAAATTCTAGCCCAAAATATAGAGAAAAAATGCCAAATATGAAAATTTAGAGAAATATACCACCAAATAATTTCTAAAAATTTAAAGAAAATATGCCACAAATAATTTAATAAAAATTTACAGAAATAGTCCAATATATATATATATCTTTAAAAAAAATAAAATATATGTAAAATTTTGAGGTTTTTTCTAAAAAGAATTATTATTGATATTATTATTATTATTCACACGTTCGAATCTTTAAATGCTTCCTTGAACTATATTTGATCATGACTGTAAGAAATATTCAATCAACTGCTTAATTACCCAGAGGTCAGTGGGTGGAAACCCTTTCGACAGCTCGAAGATTTTTCCAGTCTTTTAAACCAATCGCCCGCTGGGCTCAATCAATTTAGGGTTCAATCACTGCTTTGGTTCTCCGCGCTCTTCAATTCAATTTAATTTTTCCGATTGCCAGCCGATATTTAATGCTCGCGAGTTTTGTAAACACTTTCAATTAATTCGTCGGACTGCCCTTGTTATTGTTTTGGATTTCGATATTCGATTCGCTTACAAGGGATTTCCCAACAATTGTTTGTTTTTCAACTGCTGCTGTAGCTGTTGTAATTGAACTTTGCACCGAAATGTTTGCTTCGGTTAATTTGTAAATCGAACATTTAGTCGGCGAAGATACAAGAGTTACATAATCCATGGGCTCAACTGGGCGACGCCCACCCTTAATGAACCCAAAGTTCAGATCTTGGCCACTCCACCACAGCCACATCCACATCCAAATAAACCACGTCAGAGGGTAATTAATGTAAGTCTCGGAGGGGGAAACTCAATTAGTAATTGTCTGTCGTCCCAGGGCCCGTCGTCTTGTGTTTCTGTCGCTGTTTTTGACTCCGATTTCGATTCCGAGTCGGTTGTAAGGTTGTCGGGCGAAATGTCAACGGATTTGTACGCATTTCTAGGTGCAGCCCAGACTTTGGCTTGTGCCTCACCCATGGTTCTTAACTGGTTCCATTTTTTTTTTTTGAAATTTATTAATTTTTTCTGCCACATGTTCACCTGCTCCAGTTTGCCCCGAGGGGAAGTGTCAGGGCTCTGACTTGATTATGACACATTACTTTCGGGGAATTCGAATTGAATTCGCATAAAAGTCATTTAACTTTGCTTCATTAATTAGCCTTGTTTGATGGCTCTGCTAATAGTGTTAATTAAAACGACCCAAAGATGTGCCAGGCAATAGTATATCATAAAAAAATATAACTCATCTTAAGTAAAGCGAACTTTGTATACTCTAGAAGCAGCCATTAGCCGAGATTTATAGGTTTAGAATTATATAGAAATGGGAAGTACAAATCATCCAGTTCAAAACATTAATCAGTTACCATGAAGGGTTTATTGCTGAAAAGATTTATCTAGGAATTAATAGAGACAGCCAAGTGTGTTACATAAATTAAGATCTTGGTTTTAAGATGGTGTTAAAAAAAAGCTTTGTAATTATTGAATGATTAATAAATTAACTGGATTCCCATTAAATCTCACTTAAAAGTTCAAACCACTTAAGATGTAAACATGACAGGTGTTTATTTCCAAGAAAAATCTTAAACGAAAAATAGTAAAAATGTTTTTCTTTTCTAATTTTGCAGTGAATAAACATCTTATATAAATTAGTTTTTGATGGCAAAGTGATGGTAAAATAATAAAAAAAAAGCAATTCATTGTCTTGTCTTTACGTCTTATTTAAGGAGAATAAGCTTATGTTTGGTTTAAAACCCCATTAATTCCTGATCATAAAAAGGTCTACTTAAGAAGCCTCGATTGGTGATAAATATCGGGGGATAGCATCACGCACTTAACCTTGGCTTTGTCTGAGTGACAAACAACTATCGAGAATTATATGGCATTCGGCTAGTTCCAGGTCTTCTTTTCAGCATTTCCATTCGCTTTTCTAGTTTTGGTTTTTTTCATTGCAATTAAAAGTCGTGGGAATGAAATTTGCATATGCAAATTCGATGATGGAATACAGTGCGAGATTTGCGAATTTTTTTTATGTGTCTGCTTTGCTTTGGTTTCGTTAAAATTTTTGTTTTTTTGCCAATGACATTGAATGGTTAGTGTGTAACAATTTGCCAAGCTTGTCGCTCGCCAGGCGGAAGCTTTGATAGGTGGGGTTTTTATGACTCCGAGAAAAAGAAAAAGAGAAATGAGAGGGGGATGATGCTGCCATAAATTGTCCGACGTTTAGTCAATCAATCAAAAGACTTAGGCAACGAACTTGCTTTCAGTTTTTGGACCGAAAAAGCCTTTTTCTGCTGCTACCACATTTGTTTCGACAATCTGTAGCTGCATTGTATTTAAATTTAAATTTATTCTGTGTCTGATTTTATTGGACCCACCACGTAGACTGGGCAGCTGCAATGCCAATGGCTCTATTTCAATTCGGTTTCCATTTTCATTTCGATTTGAGTTTGAGTTTGAGTCTGGGGGCTGACATTTTCCATTTCAATTCGAATGAACTTTATCGATGGATGTCTCCTGCCGGTCGCTGTTCACTCAATTAAAATTAATATGCAAATTAGTCTGTCTGCCACCGTGTGACGTCTGTCAGGCTGATTAAAGCGCAATTCGCTGGCAATTTCAATGGCCAATTCAATTGAAATTGAACCTAATCAAAATAATCCGCAATAACAAAGACACTGGTAACTGTCAGTCGGCAACAAAAGTCCGAGGTTTGATCCCCCCATGAAGACTATTCTCTGTTCTTCACATTACTTAGCACAATTTGTATTCATTATAGCCAGCATATTTCCGCAATGCAAGAGCTTAGCAAACAAAAACTAGGCAAACTGGTATGAATATTAATAAATGTGAGCCACAGCTAGGTTTTTAATTTATCTATTGATCCTCTTAAAAAGTCTATAATTTTTTATGGTGCCATGTTTATGCAATCCGTGACATTTGGCCTATAGAAAGTTATCTATGAAAAACAAAGCATAAGCTTTGTTCATAAAGAATAGTTCTATATCAAGTTCTCCTAATTTCAAATGGAACAAAAAATGCTTCATAAATAAATAGTTCTATATCAAGTTTTTTCTAATTTCCATTTAAACGAAAATGAATTTTTAATTTGATAAATATGCTTAGAACACTTATCGGTTAAAGAATAAATTATGGAAGAACCTATTGAAAATATAAGTATTTTTTGAAATAATGTGATATTTATGCAATCTCTGACATTTTGACTATTGAAAGTTTTTTAAATCGAAACAAAAAGTAAAAAACAGTGGATAATAATTTATAAGTAATCGAAAAAACAATTATTGTTGACTTTTTTTGTTCATTTCCAGGAAGCTGGAATTAGCCCAGAATTCTAAAGATTTTTTTTTTAATTCACGTTAATAGAATCTCTTTCTTTAATTTTACTAGAAGAACAAAAAAATAATAAAAAACAAAGTGAATTTTTTATTTGATTTTTATGCTATATTAAAACCGGAGCCAACATTTTTTTTCAAGTTGTATTTTCTATATTTGTCACTTTTTATGCATTCAATATATTCTGTGAATCAAATGTTCTAAAGTCAAAAACATAACACAAAAATTTCGGCCAGCCGCCAGAATTGCATCATAAATAATCGCTTTATTTGATGCTCAGGAACTTTCGTGCGAAAGCTAATTAATAATGCGACGATTTCGTAAATTTATGCCAAGAACTGGCTCACATCGTTTACTCCTCTTCACATCAGGGGGCTCTCTTACCTTCACTTTTGTTTAGAACTCAATTATTTGATGTATCCAAATGAAGTGTATATTCCGAAGGCTGCAAATAAAAACCAATGGGTTTTTTGTTTTAAGAACCCTGAAAAACAGGGGAGTTGAACACTCGCACCTTATCAAGGATATGGGCGATTGATCCTTGGCTGCACTTCACTTCCGCGCGAGTTTAAAAGTCAGGCGATTTTATTTCGAGGCGTTCGCGATGTTTGCGGTTTGAAGGCGTTTGCTCCACTGAACCACTTTTTATGCAACACCAAGTAGAAGTAGCCGTCGACTCCGAAAGTCCGGTATTCCGAATAACCGACTGCGAGTGCCCGAAGAAACGAAGCGGCAGGCTTCTCTTCGGCTCTTCGGGTTCAGATATCCGCTGACTTGGGTTTTGTTTCGAAGATGGGATCCATATACTAAAGAATCATATGCAAATCTTTGAGCACCTGCCTCTTAAATCTTGGCTAATTAAATTTTCGTATCCAAGTCATTCAAAGACCCAGCCAAAGGCCACTCCCTGGCCTCCCCTAATCACGGTTATTATTTATGGGCGTTGGGATAAATCATGATCAAATTGAACTATAAATCTGAGAGCTGAAAATTGCCGCCGGTGGCAATGCAAAATTGGTCCAACATTTCATATTTCAAATGCCCGAGATCAAACAAATCGTAAATTGAATTTCATTTCACAGCGACTGCTGCTGCTCAGTCATATGACCTTATTTGGACAATGGGTTATTCGCCGGATCGATGCGAGAGTTTATCAAGTCATAAACTATATAAAGTGTCAGCCGTGCTCATGTAAAGTTTCATAATCACAGTGGAGTGTCTGGGGCATGTTCAGCCTGTCGATTCTGCGGGGCTTTTCGTTTTTCCATGTTGCTAATGTTTCTGGCGTTTCTGGGGTTCCCACCTATAAACCGTCAAACCCGAAAGTGAGTGTGAATTATTGCACTTTGTCTTGACACGACTTTGGCTGCTCTCCTGGCCCTCCTTTAAATGCCCAAAATAATTCCCCCAGCCTCGGGAGCCTCAAGTACTATCCATATCGTTGCGAGAGGCCTGGCCCCAACCAAAACAAAATGTTATCTAAATGTCTCACACTTCCCCATTGCATAAACTTCGCTTTAGGTTTGCATTTCACATGCCTATGCAGAAATAATATTCGATTGTTCCATTGGTTAAAGATCAAAGTCATTATTGAATGGGCTTTGAGGATGGCCGTTTGTTTTGAAAGAAGTTGGTTATAGAGATTTTGTGGGTATTATGATTTTAAGAGAAAGGTTGCTAAATGTAAACAAATGTATAAGGCATACTAAATTAATTATTAAATATTAAAATACTACAAATATAAAAGAAAATAACCCAATTTATAATTGAAAAAAAATCTTTTTATAAATTGAGATAATCCACGATTACTCTCACTTTAAAATACAATTTTCGCTTTTTTCTAAAAGGCCTTAATAAAAAATAATAAAAAATAAATAGGTACATTTTATTTTATAAATCTGCAGTTAAGTAACCCAATTATTAATAAAAGAAAATCAATTTATGAACTTAGATTAATCAACGATTACTCCCATTTTAAAATATAATTGTAGCTTGTATATGATTGCAGCCCACCTAATTTATGGCTTATTTTTTCATTAAGTAAGTTAAATCCAATTTCGGAAATGCCCAACTAATTTTAATATTAAATCACCAATAAAGAATTCAAGTTCCTGAAATAAAATCTACGATTAGAGTATAAAAACCTCCTCGTAAAAACCGCACAAAAACTTTCATTCCCGATGACAACTATTCGTGTATGCGGGATAATAGCTTATTGTGGTAGATAAATTATAGCAACCTGTTGCTGTTGCCATTGCCATTTCTGAACTTGAACTCAACTTTCAAACGAGCAAGTTTCGCGATCGACTAACTCATTGTGCTATTTAATCTGCTGAAAAAAGTCGAAGCCTTTGACAATCGCTTCTTTTGTGGGGAGAAGAGAAGCGCTTCTCTTCACTTTCAAATCGCAGACGCCTTAGCTTCCGGCTCGATTTGCATATGTGGCCCGGCCTCTTTGACCATTTAGCACTTTGGATTAATCTGATCTGAATGCCAATTTAAAAGACCACCCCGATTAGTGGGTTTTCTCACTTCTGGTGCTGACAACTCAATTGACGAGTGACGGCGGCAACCTGTCAAAGGAGCCTAATGTGCCTCAGACACGCAATCCGCGGGTTCTCGAATAAAAGTCATCGAATAATTCCCACCGAACTGTAGGCGAAAATCAACTCCACAAACACTGAAAAAGCGAGGGTAAATCTGAGGACGGAGGCGCACGTTTACAGCAAATAAAATTAGCTGCTTGTCTTGGTAATTGCACTGCCGGCTGCATTTTGGCCAGGAGTTGCTGGCCAAGTTGCAGGCGAAGACATAAAGCAAGCCAGCCCGTCACCAGCCCACCACAATGGAAAACACAGACGACTCCACGAATGGGCAATTTCGGAGTCATAGGTGCCCGTGCTGCCAGCAGATTTAATTTTCAGAACGCGATGGATCAGACAAAAAAAAGAAGGAATATTACAAATAATTTTAAAAATTGGTTTTGAGCTTTAGCAATTAAATTTTTAAAATAAAAAATATTTTATGCTCAACTCACAATTAAATAAATCAAGAATTGTTTTTATTCTTTGGCTATTATTTTATATTTAAAGAAAACATATGGACAATAGCAAGACAAACAAAAAGCTTTTAAAAACATTTAACAAAAAACGAAATAAAAAAAACTTATAATAATGCTCTAAATAAATAAAAAAAACTTATTAAACTAAAATTAACATATTTTCTGAAATTGTGCAAATAAATTTATATTTAACTAAAATATCAAATGCCACTGAATTCTTAAGAAAGTGGTAGGTACATAAACAAGAAGCTTATTGATACATTTAAAAACAAGGAAGTTAGAAATAAATAATAATAAACCAGTAAAACTGATCTAAATAAATCATAAATTGAATCAAATAATAATAACAGTGTGCGGAATACCTTTCGCATAAATACAAGGGAATCCAAGTAAATTATTATGCTTAGCCAAATACCATAGAATTAATAAATAATATTGAAAATGAGGAAATAAACCGTGCCAAAACGGAACTAAACGTATCCATATTAAGCCATTTCCGAACTGGTTCCCAACCACAGTGAATCACTAACCCAAAGGCCTCTCGCCATTCTGAGATTTGGCCAAGTCGAGTCAAGAACTCGCGGCCATCGAGAGTGGACTGTCGTCTTGGCCGTGTTGCAATTAACTAGCCAACTAAGCAGCAATTGGCCACAATTATTATTATTATTTCTTGTACGAGTAGTATGCTTATGCTCCGATGGCCGATTGTTGTGCCCGCCGCGTTTTGGTAATTGTTTTAGCCATGTTTTGCCATTTATGTATGGGCCCGGACCCCAGACCGAATATGTGACTGGAACCAAGTCGCCTAAGTTTTATTTAGTGCACTGGAAATATTAGTATTTATAATAGAATTTATTTCAGTCTTTTATAATTTTGAGATGGAAGAATATATATTTTATTAATTATTATAATTATTATTTTAGCTCCCATATTTTTTCGAGTGTTCTTTTTTTAGTATTTATTTTCCGCAGTTGTTTTTTCCCAGTTCTATCGGCTACCGTGCGTGCAGTCTCCCCAGATTGGCCCCTCGCCAATCCGCTGACCCCCAGCCCCCGAAATCCACCAGATGACCTTAATTCGCCTTGCCCACCGGTCGTTTATCTTGCGGCTCCGCCAATTTGCTGCACATTATTCACATTTGGATTTGCACCCAGTCAAAGACAGAGATTTGTGGATTTTGGCTACAGAGAAAGCTTTATTATTGCTAAGCATAACTTATGACTAAGGATATACGTACAGATGGATTTTGGATACGGACGCTCTTCTTTCGCTTAACTCGTGTAAATAGATTTATCTGTGTGTGTATATTTGCACTATTTCAACCAGGAACTGCCCATTTTCATGTGTGTTTGTGTATGTGGTAAGTATACAGAATACAATTGGAAACTAAGGTTAACTTAAGGATAAGATAGGGATAGAATCTAAAGAGCCTCACATCTTGTAACCGAATAATGCACTTCGCTTTCTGCTTAGACTTTTCGTTAACTCTAATTAATCAGGTATACTTTTGCATTTAGAGGTCATATAATATTAATGTACAATCCTTGTGCTGTGTGATATCAAAGGTGTTAAGGTACAATTCATTCCAGCAGCTGGCGGGCCTCACTCAAAACTCGGGGTAATCGGGATATTCTGGATATCTGGGACATTGGATCCTCAATGA
This sequence comes from Drosophila takahashii, assembly GCF_030179915.1. Taxonomy (NCBI): domain Eukaryota; kingdom Metazoa; phylum Arthropoda; class Insecta; order Diptera; family Drosophilidae; genus Drosophila; species Drosophila takahashii. The sequence goes on along the minus strand of NC_091678.1, from coordinate 3,425,970 downwards.
TAGTGGGGCACACGGAACTCGGTTCGCTCAAGTCGATCGTCCTCATCGCTCACATACATTCTGGTTAGGTCCGAGGCCAAAGAGACATTATCGCTGCTGCAATGATCATGAGCCAAAAGTCGAGACATGAGCAAAACACACTTAAGAAGTTACCCGCCCAAAAAAAAAGGCCAAGAACGATTTCCATTGATTTTTGGCGGCCAAAAATAGCCATTGAAATCGCACAAAAAAAGTGGGATCAAAATGTTCGGCAGCCGCAAATGGCTAAGACTGAATAATTGCTTGCCATAAATTTATGTGAGACACTGTTCGGCAATGCCCGGTATTCTCCAACTATCCCCCCTTTGGCGGACATATTGACAGCATGACGGCCTGCCATTTGCGCAATCTGTCTAATTGTCAATTAGCCAGGTCGAAATCTTGGATTGGCTTTGACTTGAGCCTCGCCTCCATCGGTCTCAATTTCAATTTTCTTTTTTTTTACGTACATCAGTTGCCATCAGGCGAAAAGTCCTCCATCGATTAGTTAGCCAATAAAATGTTATTTTAAAGGAGTTCGGGGGTCACAAAATAAATTAATAAAGTAGTTGAGATGGTGGTACATTTCACCATCCTTAATGTATAACAATTATTCATCTTAATTTAGGCTTTTTCAAAGCTTGGGCGAATTTGATTGAAGAAATTTGTCAAGCCAGTATTTCTGTTTATAATAAGTACATGGTAAGGGGGAGATATGCCTAATGCACAGCATTCGTACATATCTCGAAGTTTTCTATACATAAGAAGGGAAATCTCTATTTAAGAAATCTGTTCAAACAATATTTTCTAAATACTTCTTAAGGAGGAGGCTTCATTAAATGTTGAGAACATTTTATGGGAAGATTTGGAAAGGCGAATAAGAAAATATTGCATTGAAGAAATCTGTCAAACAATTTCTTCTGAAGGAAAAGCTAGAATCCATAATTAAAATAACATATTTTAAAATATTTCTTGGTACACAAAAGACAGCACAAAATAATAAAAATACCCAAAGTGCGACTTTCTAAATGGGCGTCCTTTCGAACTGGATTTCCAGTTTCTATCGCACTCACTTTAATTCCTTCTCCTTCTCGTAAACAGAGGCCACCATGGCACTGTACTCCTGGTCCAAGTTGTTGGCCCGCGAGAAGTGCGAGCTGTTGACCTCCAGTCGCTCGAAAGAGGACTTCATGGAGGCCTCAACATCCACCTCCATGTCCAGACCGGAGGAGCCACCTACTGCCGTTCCCGTGCTCATTAGAGCCACCATGGACAGCGAGGACACGGTGCCCCCGCATCCGGAACTGCTGCTGTTCTCATTGTGACTGCCCATGAAGGTGTTCTGCATGTTGAAGCTCAAGGTGTTCTTGGGATTCACCGAGCTCATCGAGGTGCTCGCCGCCTGCGAGGTGACCGCACTGATGGACTTCCCCAATCCCTCATCGTCCACGATTGTCGACGAGGAACCAATGCTGTAAGAAAATATAAAAAAATAAGGTTAGTAAATATTTGAAAATTTCAAATTTGCTAAGATCTAAACTATAAATTTTCGAAAAAGTACAAACTTTTTTATTACATTTTTTAACGGGAAAATACGAAAACAATTTATCTTGATTAAATTCAGTATCAATAAAAGAAAATTAAGGAAAATCTGTGTTTTTTTAATGTCAAATCTACATCATTGGCTGGTAAATTTACCACGGTAATGTAAAATTGATCTTAATTTTTTTTGTGTGTGCCTTTTTTTTTTTTTTTTTCATAAATCCTCTACCATTCTTCACATATCCCTTCCCTTTCAAAGAAACTTAACAGATCGTTGCCCAATTAACCCTTTGCCACTCGAGCCCATATATTCTCACACTTTATGGCCATAGTAGCAGTTAGTGAATTGAATGACTCAACAAGACTGCATGGCTGCTGCAGTTTTATTTTCATTTTATTTTTGCTTGTTTATTTAATAATTAAAATGATTTATGGGCCTGATTGATGTGGTGGCAGCAGCAGTCCGCCAGAGAGCAATTGGTGTCCATGTTGCACTTATTACTTTGCAGCAACAGCAAGCATAAGAATTGGCAATAATGTAAAATGTTAACCAAATGTAAAAAAATCGAAAACTAAAGCCAAACCCAAAACGAAGTCAAAGCCAAAGAAGGTCGCCCATTGAAGCTGGGAAAACCGAAACCAAATAAAAATATGGTTGGTGGTTAGTAGTCTTCTGCCCGATGTTGCTGCTGTTTCACTTGGTGTTGCTGCTGCGCCTGACAGATTGCAGAGTCGAAAACAGCCCACGGGCCACTTGAAAAGTGCAACTCTAGCCTGAGCTGTTGACTTTGGCTTCCTTGTGGGCTGGCTAATGCATTTATACTCGCACATAGCTGCAACTCTCGGCAAATAACAAGAAATAGCAAAAAATGAGAAAAATGTCAAATTCAATTTTCGCCAGGCGTCAAAGTAAATTACTTTGGAAAATTGCCTTTTGTCAACGCCCACGCCCCCAGGGAAACACGTAAAAAAATATATAAAAAAGGCGGCCGAGGAGCGTGCCCACATCTTGTGTTAATTTGCCTAAGCTTTTAGAGAGTTATGTAATAATTATAAGTATCTGTGATAAACCTTTTTACTTTGTAAATTTTTAAACTTATTTTGGAATTTAAAAGAAAAATGAATTTCTATAAATAAATAAAATCATATTTCATTCCTTAAAAAAACCAATAAAATTTAAAACACAAATTCAAAATTGTCCAAATTTAATTCCTATAAAAAATTATAAAATGTTTTAAGTATTTATTATTTATCATTGGTTGCCTTTATAAGTAAATATATATCAAGTTTGCTTCTTAAAAAACTAGATGACTTCATCCTTAATGATCTAACCCAACTATTGAGTCAGCAACCGAGATAGCTTTTTATATACTATCCAAACTAACAAAAGAACTTGTTTGGTTGCACTTTGGGACGCACGCACTGCCTTTTTAGCTTGGGGATCCCCCGGGGGGCCAAAGATCGCGTAACATTTGACTTTTACTTTCCACGCAAAAACAAGGGAAAAAAACAAAAAACCGTAACAAACTGTAAGCACAAAAACTCGTTTGACAAAGGCAGAGGAACCGCAGATACAACGTTTGTGCAGCAAACAATAAATAAAATATCAGCAAGAATATTTCATATGCCTTCGAACTTCGAAGAGCAAAACGCAGATCGCAGATGGGACAGGCTAAAAAAATATGCAAATTTCATTCCGAAAAACTGGTTCAGTTTGCTGGAAATTCTCAGGGGGTCGACGACAGTACGACAGTTTCTTCTAAGGATGCAGCAACAGTTGTCAAACGATTGTAAGCCCGGCTAAATGTCAACATCACTCGATGTGATTAATGGCGGTTTCTGCTCCGATCAGCTCCGATTTCTAATTACCCCCCAAAACAATGGGCAATTATTCAGGCGGCTTATTAAAGTTAATTCGGTGTAAACGCTTTGATTTCGCCCTATAAGCCTAATGAATTGATTGACTCCGAGCAGCTGCGGCAGCGAGATTATCTGGATTGTTTATGCGACAAAGCAAAGACAATTTATGCAGCCAGGGTGCGAGTGTTATTGTAGCCACTGTCCTCCAGCTAGCGGGTATCCATCAGATACAGATACAACTGCCGTACAACATTCATAGGCTCTGTCTCAGCTGCGCGTGCTAATCGCGATGACTTCATTTCGTGTTGCTCTTGATGTTGCTGCTGTTGCTAGTGTTGCTGCTGCTGTTGCTCATGTTGCTGCTGGGTTTTTGCTGCTGCTGCTGCTGGGTTCGCTGACAGAGGTCAGGCCCATGTATCTCATGGGTAGCATTGATTGCTGGATAGCCGTGTGTTCGCTTGTGGCGGACATGGCCAACTTGTCGAAGGTGTAAATGATTCTTAAGAAAAAACGACACGTATTTTGGGTTCCAAGTGAGGGAGTGGAAGGTAGGAATTTAAGTTTTATCAATACCTCATAAAATCATTTGTTATAATCCTTTTAAAGTATAACCTTTGTTGGAAAGTCTTGAATTTAATTAACTAATTTAATTTAACTAAAAATTTCTAAATAGTTTGAAATATTTAAAAAATATTATTCTTTTATATATAAGAAATATTTGAGAAATTTTGAATAAACAATAAATATGTATTATTGCATTTTTATTTATTAAAACTGTCTATCATTTAATTGAAATATAATTATATTTTAACTTTAACATTTTTTAACAATAAATAAAAGTTCTCATTTATATATAATTTTTTTTTTTACAAAAAATGCAATCTTCTAAATAAAAATACAAATGCGAAATTGAAACAAACAAGGCAAAATACAAACAAACCAATAAATCTTTTAACTAATGATATTATGTAAATGTTATCTTGATTGGACGTGGGAAATTTAATATCCCAAAAAATAACACAGTTGAATAAAAACCAAAGTATATGGCTGCATTAAATCATCAAAGTAAGTCAAAGCCAGACTCGGTATTTTGAATTATTCAATACTTGCAATCACAATTAAACTGTTTTATGTTCTCACAGTCCAATTAGATATTAAGGCCTTTAATTGCCAGATATCAATCAAAGAAACTAGTTTGAATGCCCAAATTAAACGCAGCAGCCCCACCCTTTTTGGATCCAATCCAAACAAACCCAATATACTTTGCGTTATCCTATAATCGCGGCAAGTCCGACTATTTATCGCGAATCTAAGCGCTTTGGTGTAACAACAAAATGCCATACAAAAAGTCATAAACCCAAATGCAAAATGCTGTTCAACATGAGCAGCAGCCGTCGCAATCGGAATCGCCAAGTCGCAGGAGCAACTCCGCCAGCGGGTGAGCTGCATATGAATCGGAATCTGATCGTGTGGGGTCTTGAGACGGGCTCCGTAGTCGCAGTCGCAGTCTGGCCAAAAAGTACGAGTAATACGGACACACATGGCCAAAGCGGATGAGATACACGCTCTATATGCATCTAGATAGATAGTCAAGCACTGAACAAAATCAGGGGTAATATAGTTTTTAAATGTCTAACAAACATTTTCTCTTCGATCCTTTATATACCCTTGCAGAGAGTATTATTATTTCATATAATATTTATTTATTTATTGAAAGTAACCATTTGTTACAAATGTCAATTAAAACAATCTTCAGCAAGCGTACACTGTCCTAATTTATCGTCCCAGACATGACAACTTGGGCAAGGAAATCGCCTCGCTAAGGAAAGGCCCATCAGAGTGAAAAAAGTTATACAGAGAAGTTTGAAGTTCATTTTTAAAGTTGAAGTCAACGCAGCTTAATATATAGTAAAGTTATGGACAACAAAAACTAATTGATTTTATAAGGTTAATTAAAGTAAAAGTATTAAATTATTTAACGCAAATGTCAAATATTATCCATTTATGCACATCAAAAGAGGAAATCAATCTTACAGTTTTATAATTAGCCGTTACATTATAATACTATTTTCGTTTTTACAGTAGGGGAGAAGGGGGCTCAAATAGTACAAGGGCAAAAATAATATGTGATGAAGAAATTACGAACCAGTTTTCGTCAATGTCAATTTTCTGAAAATCGTCTCATTCTATTCGGGACACTTAATTGGACATTGGTCGCTCGCGAGATTTTTTGAAATATTTATTTTCTGAAGGGAAATTTCATGCCCCATCGCGTTTCTCTTACTAAATATTTTTTTGGTCTTTGATCTTCGTGGTATTTAGCAAAACATCAAACATTCCTTCTGGGGTGGAAATGGGGGTGAGACGGGCTCCGTAGACGCAGTCGCAGTCTGGCCAAAAAGTACGAGTAGTACGGAGACACATGGCCAAAGCGGATGAGATACACGCTCTATATGCATCTAGATAGATAGTCAAGCGGTGGCCTTAAGTGCACTGAACAAAATTAGGAGTAAAGTAACAAACTTATTCTGCAGATACTTTTTATACCATTCCATTATTGAAATAAACCATTTATTAATTTACTTTATTTTCAATTTTCATAAATAAAGTATTACAAACAGCTATTGACAACAATAACCAATTGATTTTAAAAGCTTCCTTAAGCAAAGAAAAATCAATTGTTTAATGCAAATGTCAATATAGACACATGTCCTTACGTATACACCGTCCTAATTTTTTGTTCCAAACATAGCAATCTGGGCATTGAGGTATATTCGCTAAGGAAAGGCCCATCAGAGTAAAAAAAGTTATACAGAGAACTTTAAAGTTCATTTTTAAAGTAGAAGTCGAAGACTATCGTACTTGTTAACGCAGCTTAATATATAGTAAAGCTATGGACAACAAAAACTAATTGATTTTATATGGTTAATTAAAGTAAAAGTTTTAAATTAGTCAACGCAAATGTCAAATATTATCCATTTATGCACATCAAAAGAAAAAATCAATCTTACAGTTTTATAATTAGCCGTTAGATTATAATACTATTTTCGTTTTTACAGTAGGGGAGAAGGGGGCTCAAATAGTACAAGGGCAACAATAGTATGTATTGAAGAAATTACTAACCAATTTCCGTCAATGTAAATTTTCTGAAAGTCGTCTTATTCTATTCGGGACACTTTATTGGACATTGGTCGCTCGCGAGATTTTTTGAAATATTTATTTTCTGAAGGGAAATTTCATGCCCCAACGCGTTTCTCTTACTAAATATTTTTCAAATCAATTCAATCAAATTGCCAAACAATAACCAGTTGATTTTAAAAGCTTACTTAAGCAAAGAAAAATCAATTAGACATTTTTTACCATGATGCGTACACCGTCCTAATTTATCGTCCCAGGCATGACAACTTGGGCAAGGAAACCGCCTCGCTAAGGAAAGGCCCATCAGAGTCAAAAAAGTTATACAGAGAACTTTGTAGTTCATTTTTAACTTATTACTATCCTCATAAATTATATGAGAATCAACCCCATTAATTGTTTTTCTAATTTAATATAATAGTTGCCAGTGCAGTCAGTTCTAAGTGGAAGGCTGGGAGACTGGCCGACTGGCCGACAGACACAATGGCCAAAACGGAGCTGACATTTAGTGCGCAACTGGCGACAACGACTGTCAACACAGGAAAGTAAATGTACCGGTGGCCCCAAAGTTCATAAATCGCGGCCCAGCGTTTTGGAGCTGGCTGATTTCAGTTGGCCGAAAGAGAGAGAGAGCCGCGCGTCGTGTTAACAATATGTTTAGTATTTTTTTGGAGAGCCTTAACGGCTGCGGTGTGCCATAAATCTGAAGATTTTCGGCATTGTCTTCGCTTAGGTTGGGCTAGGTCGCGCGACTTGGCTTAAGATATGGATATGTGGATGTGAATATGTGGATGTTTGTGGACAAAGTGCACTTACCAATCGCTGGGATCACCAGCCGGACTTGAGCGCTGATTGCATTTGCTGCGCATGACCAATTGCAGCCAGTTGGGAACCGGAGGCGTGGGATCAGGCGTATATCTGTCAAATAAAAGGAGGAAAATTAACAAATGATGGGTTAGTAAAGCGTTCGCATTGGAAAAGTATCCTATATGGTATTGCTACCTTGCAAATATTTTATATAAATTATTTGGTTGGGAAATCTTCCTTTGTCACTCAAAAAACTTTATAATTTAATTTAAAGGATTACTTTTATTTATTTAGGATATAAATCAAGATAAAATAATTTGAAATACAGACAGGAGTGCTCTCAGTATGATTTTTAAGATAAAACAACTTTGAAAATTGGATAGAAGTAGTCTTGACTTTGTATGACGATGCTTTTAATTATTAATTTACATTTTATTTGAATTTTAAAATTTTTGAACACGAAATTCTTTTATGAGTCTATACCCTCATTAAAATTAAAAGTTTCCATTAATTTAAAAATCTATTTAAAGGTAATGCAATATTATTTATCCCTTTTAAAATAAATTTGGATTATTTTAATTTATGTAGGATATAAATCAAGTCGAAATGATAAGAAATCAAGACAAAAGTACTGTCAATATGATTTTCAAGAGGAAGCAATCTTGAAAAAGGGATAAAAATTCTCTTGATTTAGCATGAAGAGAACATTTTGTCTTGATTTCAAGAATTCGAGATATAGTAAATTCCAAGAATGTTTTTCCTTAGCTTCACGACATAATATTTTCTTAGAACTAAACATTTGTTTTCTCATTTGTTACACACCTGATAATCGAGTTGCAGTGCTTGGTCTTGGGCACCGCGAAGATCTCGCTGGGCGGGGGCGTCGATTCCATGGCATGGGCCTTCTCCACATCCGCATCCACCTCGGGTATAAGAGCCAGCTCCTCCGGCTCGCCGAGATCCACGTCCAGACTGCTCACCGAGCTCAGGGAGTTCCTCGGACCAGTGTGGTGATATCGCAGGGGACTCGCCGCCGTCGCATCCTCCAGCTCACTGGCATCGAACTTGAGGTTGACTATAAGAGCCCAGAAGGAGGAGAAGGAGAGAGGCACACAGCATATCGAGATACACCGACGGACACACAATGAGAATGGGCACGGAATGGGACGGAAGTACGGATATGGATGCGGATTCGGGCGAGATTCCCATGATCAAAATTTCACGCACAGAGAGAGAGTAAAAATTGTTGATAACGGTATACACAACACCTTTTGCAACATGACAGGTGATATTTTTTTGTGTGGGATGACTTCAACTCACGTTTGTCCAGGGGTCCCAGCTTCTTGGCCAGTCCGTACATCGTCTCCGGTGTCCAGTAGTCCGGAATTCTGGCGAAGATCGAGCCCGCATCTGCCGGCAGCTGGATGCCAAGTTTATGGAGCAGCAATACAAAGGGTTGGTAGAGCATCGTCGTGGACTGTTCGTTGTTCCACTGCACCACCGGTATGGATTTCTGTTTGCAAATGCAATGATAGGCCACCGGTTCCATGATATGATTGCCCTCTGGCACTTTGAGGCCACTCCGCAGGGTCAGCTTGACGAAGCAGCTCTCGATTAGGATCTTCTGCAGCCACACCAGGTGCTGCGACTTGTGCTCCTTGATGATCAGGTCAAGGAGGATCTAGAAAAATAGATATATATTTAGACTTTGGAAAATATTCGGAGACCTATTTTTTATTTGCATGAAAATTTAATTAATTTAATTTAATTAATTTAGAAATCCAAAATAATTTCCAATATTATTTGCAATTTTAAGAAACCTTTTTTTTAATCCCTAAGAATAATTTTAAGTAATCTCACCTGCACATCATCAGAAGGTTTGCCATAGGCGCACTCCTTAATCTCAATTCCCGACTCTGTGGTCGCAGAAGTGGGCGTGGTTAGCAAAGTTCTCTGGTATTCAGCATCCTCGAACTTCATCAAGTCATCGTACTCCAACAAGGTAATAATGTCCTACAAAAAGTAGTCAAATAATTAAAAAAATACCATTTGCGGATGATTTTCGTATATCCTCACCTGTTGCAAAAGTTGTTGGATTATGGAAATTCGAGTTTTCAGCTTGTTGCCATTGTTGCTAAAGAGCTTGACTATTTTTCCCACAATATCGTTGTTCTTCTTGCTCTGCACATAATACCAGTAAAGGGTATCCATTTCCTCCTGCGACCAAGAGCTAATAGAAAATAAATAATAGTTAATTTTATTCAACTTAAATTATATGTTCTACTGACTAAAGCAATTAATTAAAATGTTATTAAAATTTAACTGCAAGTGTAGTGTTAGTTTTATCCAAATGTTGGAAAGGACCTTGGGCTTTTCAATTTCTACATTTTGTTAGTAAGCTCTTTCTTAAGGAAAGTTTTGTTAGTAGGCTTATTAGATCAAATAAAGAATTACATAAATACTTGGTCCCCTAAAAATGAATGAGTAATATTGGAAAAATCACTTGAAGGACATCCAGAGATGAAGATTAAATTAGTGCGACTAAATATTTCTAAAAGAAAACACTAAACGCCGATCCTATATGGTCCATAAATGTTCAAAATGATGTTTATTATTTGTGTTATTCGTATCTTAAATCAATGAACTTTTAAGTTCAACAAAGTATTTGGAAACACCCTATGTGTAGTATTGCTTATATGAAAACGTCTGAAATCCTTACCAAACGGTATGTTCCTGATTGTGTTCTTTGGTCATTTCAGTCAAAGAAGTGGTGGGAATGGTCAGAGGTGACTTTGGAGGGGTGTTCATGAATTTGTGAATGACATACTCGATGAGATCGGACCAGTCCTGCAAAAAAACCAAATAAATTATGATATAAAGAAAATTATTTTCCAATAAATATAACTTACATCACACAGCTCATAGTCTGCCTCCCAAATTCTGGAATAGGTCTTTAGGATAATCGGTTGGAATAGCACACCAATCTGACCCAGATCACCCCCTATGTGATGCATCATGGTGAAGATGCAGTCGTTGACGAACTCTCCATTGTTGTTAAAGTCCTCCAAGAGGATGCCGTAATAGTGCATTACCTCCAAAGTGGCAAACCTTTAAATTAAATATTGTGATTACATTTTTAAAAATTATCTTTTAAAGTTAAATCTCACTGTGTAATGTGTTCTGAAAGGCGAATTGATTGACCTCCTTCAACTTTGGCCGCATTGTCCAAAATCAGCAGAAGTATGTGATTGGTCACCACTAAATCCTGGAGATACTGTTTGGAATGGATGCTGGGATTGAAGCGCCTTAGCAGCAGCACAAAGAGACATCGCAGATCGGACATTTCGCTGATCTGCAGCTGGAGTTGCCTCAAGTGCTCCCGGTCGTCCTCATTTAGATGGGTAACTTTATTGTACGTATCGATGGCCTGCAGGAACTCCCGGATGGCCGTCACCACCAAGTGCATCCGCCTCAAATAAGGCTTCAGATCGCTGCCCTCCTGTCTAGCGTTGAGTTCCAGTTGCTCACAGAGGGACACTCCCTCGTAGGTCAAGTAGCTCAGCACATCGTAGGTGAGTATGGTGTCGATGTGCTCCATGTCCAACTCCAATTGGGCGGCGAACTTCAGGAAGTAGGTGACCAGCCAGAAAAAGTGAGACGTATCTATGGGCACCTTCTAAATAAAAAATAAATAAAATTAGAAAAATTGTCTTTACTAAAATAATATGAGGAAAATAAAATATAATTTTTAGAACAAAATACTTTGCCGGGAAATTTGATTTATCTACTTTTAACTTTAAGGATTTAAAAATTGTTGTAATGTCTCATTTATATTTCTTCTTATCTACTTTTAATTTTATAGATTTAAGGATTTTTTAAGCAGTCATCTATAAATTGTTCTGAGTATGAAAAAAAAAAATAATAATAGCAAACCATTAAATTAAAATGATTTTTATGATTTCACGTTTTAAAAATTAAGTTTTAAAAGTTTTTTTTGATCAATTTCACCTTGTTCTGTCTCATTTCATTATATTTTGGCCATTAAAAAAATGTTGTAAAACCCAAATTAGGAAATTTATAAAATTTTCTTTAGTAAAATTCACCTACCGCATTGGAAAGCAGTTGCATGTGGAGCTCCTCCACCAGATAGCTATAGCCCTTGAGGAGAAAATCCACGGTGAATTCCTTTAACAGATTGGAAATATCATCGTCAGTGGGTGTGTGCTGAACCAGGCCCTTCATATTGATGCTGTTTTATAGAATTTAAGATTATAGATATATAATAAATTATATGGTTTTTTCCTAGAACTTACAGACTACTCTTGCTGCGCTTGACCAACTTTTTGCGTCTCAGCTCTTTCTTATCCATAAGTGACATAATGGTGCGAGGTTTATTCCTTGGTTTCGTGTTACACGGAGGCTTCTGGTGCTGCGGCTTGCCCTGCGGCCCGTCGTCATCGTTGCTGGAGGTGGAAATGGACTCCTGGTTCTCCACCTGCGTTCCATAACCGCAATCCGATAGCTCCGATTGCGACGAGGGGCACTCCCTCTTCTGCGGGCAACACTTTCCCTTGGTCAGCTGAAGTTGGCCCGCGTGGGGAGACTTCTGGCCAAGCTTAACGGCCGACACGTGGGACTTGTAAGACGATTCGTTGAACTGGTGCATTTGAGCTTGGGCCGAGGTGCAGGCCCGGACGGGCAGCGGCGGTGGCGGCTTGAAGGGCTCGTTTCCCAGGCAGCCAGGACTGGCAGGACTGGCCGATGGGGTGGTAGTGTTGTTGACCTTGTCAGCTGGTTGTTGGGTTAAGTTTAGGGGCTCCGAGGACTCGCCCAGTCGCAGGTATTCCCCTTCCTCCACTTCGTCCTGAGAAAAATAATTAGGAAATTTAAAAAGGATTAAAATAAATAAATTTAAGTAAGATTTAAATAAATGAAATTAAATAAGATTTCAATAACCACATTTAAACAAGATTTAAATAAATAAATTTAAATAAAAAACTTTTAAAATTAAAAAAAAATTTCATTAATAAGTTTTGGTGTTATTGAAAATACTGTTATAAGAATATAAGAGCTTGATAAAATATATATCAATAATTAACTGTTGATATTTTTTCAAGCTCTAATTGCTATATTTGAAAATTTTGACAGTTTGTTATTTATCAATGTCTATTTGTGTTTTTTCTCATCGAATAAACTTTGTCAAAATATCGAAAATATCGAAAATGACCAATGTTATTTTCAATAACTAATTCAATAATAATAAATGGTGGTCAGAGGAGATAATCTATAAAAAATATCAAAATAATTACAAAGTTTAAATTTAATTTGAGAATTTAAAATATTTAATCTAGCTAAGATATCAAGTCAAATAACCCACCTCATCTTCATTCTCATCGCCCTCTTCGTCCCGCTGGATTTGGATTCGCTGCTGCTCCTCGTACTCCCCATCGTCCATGGACTCCCCGGTGGGCTGCGATTGCTCCGGGGATCCGGGCTGTTCACTCCCAGTCATATCGCTGGCCTCCTCGAAGCCATCTGCTTTATCGGCCGGCACCCTGGCCATGGCATTCTGGTACTCCTGGCCCTTGCGACTCACCTCCTGCAAGGTGGCCGCCGTTCCCTCCCGCAGCATTCCATTGCCCCTTCCATTGCTCCCGTTGTCCGAGGAATCCGAGGTGGGATCCGAGGTCAGCATGGGGCTGGAATCGCCACTGCCCTGCTTCGGGGGCGAGGTATTACTCTCGTTATCCTCAGAACTCTCCGACAGAGAGGCTTCGAACCAGAGATTGAGCAACTTCTGCAGCGTGCTCACATGCTGATCCTTGTAGATCAGAGCGATCAGCTGCACCATGGTCACTCCCCAAAAGGCTCTCTGCGGACAGGTCATCAGATAGAGGAGTAATTTATCGATACTCTGGATGAACAGGTTCCATAGAATAGTATTCTGCATAGAGATTCCATGGGGCATCGACTGCATCATGGGCATAACGCAATGGGCATGGGTCTCCGGAATGTGAAGGATGTTCCTCAGCAGCAGCAAACAATTATTGATCTGATCGCATTTGTGCGGTGAGAGCTTGGGATCCGATTCCAGGATGTGCTTCATGTACTCCACCACGCTCTTGGTGCTCCTCGCCTCGGTGAAGGCCTCCTTGCTGGTGTAGAGCAGCTTGTTCAGCTCGAAGATGGTGTGGCGACCCACATCCGTGCGGTACATCACGTCCACGGAGAACAGGCACTCCACCGGCACCGTCAGGTTGACCAGGATCCGGATCACCGACTCCAGGACCGCATCGTCCTTGGCATTTTCCAGGAGCGGTATCAAATCGGACCTCACATTCTGGCCAAATCCAATGGCCCGGCGGAAGGTGCGAAGCGTTTGGTCCTCATAGGTTAGTTTGTTGTTAATCTCCTCTAGAATGGCTAAAAAAATTCGAAATATATTTAATTTAATATCCAAGACATAAAGAAATAATTTAAATAAAAATAGTTCACAGTTAATATTGATTTATTTATCTAGTAAACGGTTATACTTTAAATTTGTTTATTGCATTTTGTTGTGTTTTAATTTAATAATAAATATAATTTTCTAAATTATTTTTGTTTTTTGAACATCTTTGATATTTCAAATAGGTGGTTAAATAATATAACCATTTCAATTTAATTAACTTACCCAATGCATTTGGGTTGACCACATAGGTGTCTCCTTCTAGACAACCCAAAGAGGAGAAAGCGCTGTACAACTGCGGAGTTGCTAGTAACCAGTCCATAACCGATTTTACTCTTTAAAGTTCTGATTGTTCAAGATGTGATGCTCGAGCCTACCTCTGCTCATTGTCGATGGCAATCATTGATTTACCTCTTTCAAGTTTACCCACAAACTGTAAAAAAAAATAATTATTAAATATTTTATTATGTTATTAATAATGTTAATAACAATTATAATTATTATTCATTAGAATTAATCATTACATAATCCAATGTTTTATAAATGAAAAGCCAACTTTTAAAAATTTAAATAATTTTTTTAATTACTCTAAAATATTGTTATGATGAAATAAAAAAAAAAGTTGTACTAAAAATAATATAGTTTATAATTAGTAAAACTTTTTTTTTATTTCATCATAATTGCTCCATTATGTGCAAAATATTTTAAAATAATTTAACCGTGTGCTCTATTTGTAAACAAAAATAAGTTCACCTTAATACATAGTTACATACTTACCAATATTTAAAACAATTATCTAAAAATAATAAAAGGTCAATTGTCTTTTGTCTAAGTCAATAAATAGAACACCTCAAGCCAAAGAGGTTAAGGTTTCTGTTTAAAAATAGATTAATCCTCTTAATTATTAATTGTCGGTCAGCGGCATTATACAACCGCAAATGGCACACATCACCGGGCTCCAAAAATAAATGCAGGCATGTGACCATCAAGGGCGCAGTCAATGCAATGTGCTGCAATTGCCGCCACTCGGGGATGAAACCCGAATCAACTCCCATTTAAATCCGACGCACATCACCTACTACACGTGCCTAAACGGCGTGTTCCCCATTTACCACCCGTTGTGAATCAAATCAAGAAAAAATGCCTGCTAGACGAGCCCCGAAAATTCCAGGAAGCCACACTTAACAGAAAGAGAGGCAGGGAAAAAAAGAAAGTGGGTTAGACGGGCCATTGCCATTCCAATACAAAAGGGGGTGGACCCATCCCAACCTTCAACCATTCACATAACCAGGCAAATCCTCAACAGGCGACTGCGGCACCCGGTGGCCGCATGTGACTCACTTGCAGACATTCATCGGCCCAGAATGATTGTGTAAACAACACAGTTGGAGGACAAAGCCAGTGGATCTGGACTAAGGGATTGTGGACTTTGGATTCTGGAGGCACAAAGGCTGCATTCACATAGGAAGCCCCCCGTGGCGATATTTATAGGACATGAATCGGGATGCAGGAAGGCGCAGTGGGTTACCGGTCTTTCTCTATGGCTTCCAGGTTGCTGACTTTGAATGTTTTGCGCGCTATATTTGTCGACAAAAGCGATTGCAGTTCAACTGCATTCGTATTTCGTTGCCCTCTTTGGGGCGAACACGTTAATTGGCACGTTTAATGGCCAAGAACAGAAAATAGGCAATGAAAATAATATTCAAAATAAGAAATTTAATAAATTAATTCCCAATGAAATAAAATATCAAATAGATTTTTGATATTAAATGTTATGGAAATAGTTCAAAGTTTCACATAATAAAAATAATAAAAAACGTACATTTTTGATATTTAATATTTGGGTAAAATGTTTTTAGTTTACTTTAATATTTACCTCTGCATATGATAGACTTTGTTTTGTGAGTAATTTTAACCTCATTTAAATAAAAATTAATATCAGGTCTTTTTTGAATATTATTAATACGATTTATTAAAAAGTGAGAAAATAAATAGTTTTATTTTTTAAACTAAAAAATTATTTAAAGCAATGAATTAAATCTGGCAAAAAATCTGTAGGATAAAAATACATTTAATATTTTCATAATTTTTAAATCAATATCTTTACAACTTAAGCAATAATCATACCATACCCTATACATCTATGCATCTTTCGTGGACTTATACCAACCCCAATACCATTTCCGCTGACTGGTTATGAAATCAAAGACACAACTTACATAAAACGCAAGGCGAGAACTACAAAATGATATGTGCATTTTTTTCCAGAGAGTGAGAACATTTTTCATTCTTTCGCAAAAAGGAAATTCATTGAGGCGAACTCAAATTTGCATTTGAAACGGAAAGCGAAGATATACCTCAAAAAAATATTTAAAAAATTCCATTTGCAATGCCAATAAATCTGAGGCTCTGAGGGTCGTTGAAATCCTAGATAAACTGATTGCAAAAACACACACAGCATCTAAGTCCTATGAGTAAATCTGTCAGTTGCATGTTTTCATGCGGAAAATTCCCGGAATTATTTTTTGCTAGCCTGTCATCGACAGAAAATCCGTGGAAGGCCAAGCCTCTTTTTTCCACTTCAATGAGGTTGGTTTACATAAGAGATCTTCTAAATTGCCTCTTAGACTGTTGTTCCTTTTAAATTAGAGTTTAAATCTGTTTTAATAGAATTTAAAGTTTCTTTAAGCTTTAATTTTTTAAATATTGCGCCGCTGAAAGCTGTATTTTTCAAGAGCTTTTTTAAAGCGTCTAATTTTTAGTAGGGTCAATATAAATATACCTGTCTTAGGTCGGGTTTTATTTCTAAATTGCCTACTAAATCGTTTGTTTACTTACCAATTGGGGGTGTTTAATTCAGTTGTTTAATATTAATACGTGGTTTTCCTAGCTATCAACAATTTAAGTTAATTGTTTTGTTTATAAATGTTTTGTGAGCTTTTTTAAGCACTTGTTGGGTTTCTTTGTGGACTAGATCGTGTTCTAGTTTTAATGTTTTTTTATATTCACTGTGGAAATATATTTTTCTTCAATATCTGAAAGTAGTTTTAAAAATGGTTGATATTATTTTTTTTTGTTTTTTAGGAGTTAAGACACTCATGTGAATTTGTTGTAATGTTCACATGTTTATTTTACACTTTGTGAACTTTGCTTATCTGCCAGCACTGCACAAAAAAATTCTTTACACTTTGTTTGCATGTCTAGACTTATGTAAAATGCAACTACAATAACAATTAATTTGCACTTTTTTCGATTGCAATCTAGGCAAGACACTCAGAGAAATGGCAGTGAGTAAGCACTCTCTCAAATACTGTAGAATTCGAGTCAGAATGACTATTTTGTTTGCACAGTTTCTCATTTAAATTTATTGTTATATATATTTTGTTAGAAACAATTACGCGATTTAAGATAATATTATATTAATAAATGTATTGTTTTATGTATTGTTTATTTTAGAGATATTTATTTTATAGATAAATTTCGACCCGCTCAACGAACCGCTTACTTGGAACGCACAATGCTGAATGCGATCTGAGTTTTCGCTCGCTCACCGAAGTCAGATACAAAATGCAGCTCACAGATACACACACACACAGCGAGCGAGCCACCCACTCACACAGAGCCACGTTTGTGTGACTGGACTGAGAGAGGCGAGTCGAAAGCTCTCGGGGAACCCGACTCACGTGTATTCGCAACGTGCCGCACGTTTATTTGCCAACCGCCGGTGGCGAATGTTCGATAACCATGAATAACCAGCGCCGGAAAATACGGAGAACACTCTGGGAGCAACAGCAACAGTCAGAGCTATTCAGTGCACTCGAAAAAAAAGGTGGAGTCATTTGGGAAATTCTTAAAAAAAAATGTTTGTAAGAAATTTTACAAATAGCTTCTAACTATTTTAAAGAGTGTGAAAAAAATTATAATATTTTAAGAAATTATATCATTTTATTTAATTTTTAAAGAGTAATGAAATTATTGTAGTGGTAAAAAATTAAGTGTATGTAATTCTGTGATCAAAGAATTTTAAATTTATTATTATTTATATCCTAGGAAGTTTTTCAACATTGTTTTACATTTTCATACAATTTTTTCCAATAAAAATGTAACTAAATCAAATAATTTTTTTCAGTGCATTGCTAAACGTTTTTACCCAGCTGAATTTCGCCTTCAATCGACTCGGTCGTAGGCTTCGTCAGGGTGACTTTGTTCGGCTCTGAGTGCCGCAGATGATCTGTTGAATAATCCTTTTGGAAACGGAATCAACAATTGGTTGCTGGTTGCACGGGCACCCGCGGCGTATACGCATTGTTCTTATTGCACATACATATACTACGGGGAATTTTCGAATATATATTTACTTGGCGGCTTTTCTCGGCACGTCGTCACCGAATCGCTGCTGCAAATCAACTGGAAACGGTGGTTTCGAGCGCACTTTTTCCAGCCGACAGTCGATAGGAATGAATAGTGGCACACTCTCGAGTCACAAAGTCACTCACTCGCAATAAAGGCCATCCGATTTGGTCAAAATGTTATTCAACAGGTTCCTGGAGTGCAGGGTATTATTTCTTTCACTACAGATAAAGATTATTCTCAAAAAATAATTTATTTATATTTAAAGTCATTATAATGAATTTTATCTTTTCATTGTATTTTTTAAGGCAAATATATTTTTTTTAATTCTTTTTTTAAATAAATAAATAGCCAGAAAAATCTGAAGTGGGAGATAACGCAATTTACGTTAAGGGATTATTTATAAGCTTATATTTTCTAAGTATTCATAAAAATCCCAGTGACAACGCTCTAATCTATCTATTAAATCTATTACTGTAGCTTCATTAGACATTTTTAAAATTAAAAACAATAAAAAAGGAAAGTGACAGTGACGAAACATCATTGTAATTAGCCCACTTCAGTCGAGCAGACCAAAACTTTCCAGTAAAAGCAACGTAAGTTGTGCGATCACCTTGCCAATGCCAAGGCTATGTAAGTACATGCATCTAGATTATGCAACGCCCAATGTTAATTTTCTTCCAACTAATTTATCACTACAGCAAACACAATAAAGGGTAGGGGAGTCCGGTCAACAGAAGTGTTCATGCTGCCTACAAAGTTGTCCCGACGACGCGTCGTATACGTAATGCAAGTAATTGCGTATACGCCGCATGTAACACATGAACGGAGCCCAGCAACGATAATAGCTGGCCGATAAGGCCCCCAAATGAAAGGCGAAACAATTAGAGATGCTGTGTAGGGTCCCCTTCCGAGATCCCAAAGCCCGAAGGACCCCTTCGCGTGCTCAGACATTCGAACATCCTTTTAACGTGGCCAACTGGCCAACTCATTTCGAACAACGCGACATGCGCCGGCAGAGTGTGCGAAAGGCAGCAGGGTCGCGTGTCTGGCAAGTTGGCTGTGTGCTGGCAACGTGTGGGAATCCTCCCGTCCAAAGGGCACATTGTGAAATGATCTGTGCGGAATTATTGGCCACATTTAGCCAGATGCTTCAAGGTATTTTTGAATAATATGTCGGAGATAATTTGAGTATTTCTTTGTTGTATAAAATATGAAAATGGATTTATTTCTTAATTTAATTTAAGTAAGGTAACAAATAGGAAATACAATTCCTCACTGTTTTAAAAATTTGAAAACTTTAAAAATTATTCATTTTTTATTTTAATTTTGTATTTTAGCAATGCAAAAATTTTCTTCAAATATTGATTTTATGTATTTATTATTATCTTAGTTTTAAATTATAAGTAAATAATGAATGAGTGTTAGTTTTTTTTTTAAGTAACCAAACAATTTCGATAAATAAATGTTATTTACATCATTGGATTTTTATTTAATTTTTTTAAAAAGTTTTTATTTTAATAAAATCATACGTTTAAAACAGTTTATTTAGCAAAGAAATTTTCAAATAAAATGGACAACTAAACTAACCAATATCTCCCATTAGAACATACTTATTTTGTACATTTTTTCAAAAACTAGTTTATTGTTATGGTCTTGCCAAATTAAGTTTTTTTAAGGATTTTGATTAAAGCTCAAGTTTAACAGTTTAAGTTTTTGTATATATTGATTAAAGAAAATAAATAGTTTAACCAATTTGCACATGTATAAAAACATAATGATTTTTTGCGAAAAATGGACCAAAATAAAAATGTTCTGGTTCAAATGCCAATTTAATTACGATCTCAGCGAGATATCGCATTACATATTTGGACCATTATTTTCATTGTTTCAATCAAAATACTGATTAATTTGCGCTGAGCAAATGCTCTGACTTTTTGATAAAAAAATGTTTTTTGCTGTAACTTTTCTTAGGATGACACCACATCTGAAATTCTCAGTGATTTGTACAGCTAATAACCCAAATATATTAAATTATGAGACATTTTTTAATTTTCTATTTTATAGTAAGGGTCTTGCCAAATGAAGTTTATTTGAATAATTTGAACATTTAAACACCGCTGTGCTCCTTGATCCAATCCCGGGCGAAACTCACTCTGGAGTAGACACCCGGATAGTCGGGCTTAGCGCAGCCGTAGCCCCAACTGACCACGCCCACCAGTTCGCCCGATTCGCTGACCATGGGACCTCCGGAATCGCCTTGGCAGGCATCCTTTCCGCCCTCGAGGAATCCCGCACAGATCATGCGCTCAGTTACTCCGCCATATTGCTTGTACTTCTCGCTGCAGAGCTCCTGGTTGACCAGGGGCACCTCCACCTGGCGCAGCCACTCCCGGGATTCCAGCAGATTCTGGGTATTCCCCCATCCACTCACAAAGCAGGTCTCCCCATCCATGAATTTCATTTGAGGCTCCGGCAGCTTAATGGCCTTTTTGGTCTCGTCGAATTTAATGGGATGCGCCAGCTGGAGGAGGGAAAAATCGTAGTCCACATTGGTGTAGTTGAACTGGGAGTGCTGGACGATCTTCTGGACGCGCAGCAGTTGGCCACTGCGAGCAAATTCACTGGTTCCCAGGCGGATTTTCAAGCGATCCGCGGTTTTGCCACTAAAAAATGTTATAATTAATTAATTTCTTTAAAAAAAATTTTTTTTATTAATTTTTAACCTATTATTTCTTTGAAAAAAATTGTTTTTTTTTTAAATTTGTATCCTACTACTATTTTGTCCACTAAAAAATATTATAATAAAATAAGTTATTCAAAAGAAAAAAATGGTTTTTTAATTTTAAACCTACTACTATTTTTTCCACTAAAAAATATTATAATTAATTGATTTCTTCAAAAGAAAATTTGTTTTTTTTTTATTTTAAACCTACTTATATTTTTTTTAATCTTTAACTTACTAAGTACAATGGGCAGCAGTTAAAATCCACTCCTCCGAAATTATTGAACCACCACAAATGTGGGACGAAGTTTGCAGCGAAACCTGATGGGGTGCATCGGTGATATTTATGCGATGACCACCCACAATTCGACCATCCAAGCGGGGGGAAAATATCCAGGATTTTTCCAATATATTCCTGAGAGATCTCTGTCTCTTAACCGGCTGTGGAATTAAGCAAACACCTGCCAGCACCAACAGGCTGCACTGGAGAACTAAAAACAAGCGAAGGGCCAACATGATTGTTCCACAAGAAAGCCAAGTCTACTAATTCTTAAAAGAAAGCTAAGCCTTATATAGGTATTCTCTGCACTTTGTTCTTTTCTTGGATTAGCGATAGCCACCCACTGGGCAGAAGACCTGCTGGGAAAGCACAGTGAAGCTTATCAGCTAAGCGACAGACTAAATACTTGAAATACATCTAGTTTTAGGGTGGCTTTGGCTACACTCTCACTTATCTTTAATTACAAAGGTATTTAATTGGGTCACCTGCTTTTTCTACAATGTTTCAAGTTCATTTGAGGCATACATAAGTTTAACTTTTACTTGGTTCAAGCACAAGCGTCTCACAGTACATTATAATAGCCAAGAGTTTGGTTTTACAGGGATTCAATTTCATTCTATGAATAAATTAATTGTTCTCGTGATGCTGTTCGATTTAATCCACCACATAGATAAGGTTTCTGCCCACCTCCGTCAGTTTGCCAGCCTGTTCCAGGCTCACCTTCTTGGCCGCCACATCCAGAACGAAGTTGCCCTCGCCTAGCACAGTTTTTCCCGCCTTGTAGTCCTCAAAGTTGGGGATCTTCCGGGGACCCAGAACGGGATCCTCAAAGCGCCAGATTTTTAGGTTGGCCGTATCCGTTTTCAGGCCAATGATCTTGGAAAGCTTTTCGCGCAGCGATTGCACAGTGTCGCCTTCGGAAATTACAGTGTTGACTTGAAACAGAGACGAACGCTCGATGGGATTCGTCAGCTCCACGCTGACATTGGGAGCCACTGAGAAGCTGATAAAGGGCGAGCCAGGACGAACTTCCTCACGGGTTTTCTCGGGCGCTGAGGGGTCGTCGGTGTACTTGATTTCCAAGACATCCAGCTGAAATAATAATAAACATTAAAGGGAGGATTATAATGAAATAAATAAGAAGCACTTACATCTAGTGTATTTTTCAGGTACTCCAGATTGCTGATCAACACTTGGCGCTCGTCGAACTCCAAGGTGACGGCCAGGGCAGCCACGCCCTTGCCCGACTCCACCTTCTCGCGAATCATCTGGGCAAAGGGCATCACGCGCTTCATGAACTTCTTCAGCTCAGCTTTCTGTTGCAGCGTGGCAGCGATGATTTTGTTATCCGGCAGGGATTGCTTCTGGTTAAACAGCTCCTTCATGGTGTCCAAAACGCAGCATTGCCAGGGAGGATAGGTCTTGGCCACCCAAACTAGGCCGCGATTCGGTTTCTCTGGTTGAGAAGCAGCAGCTGACTTATCCTTTCCCGCCTTACCTTTTACCTGAAGCAGATTCTTCAAGTTCAAACGGAACGAATGAGCGGCCTCCATGAGATACTCGGAGCACAGAATGTCCACCTCGTTGATGGCTCCCACTTCGGGCCAGCGAGCATGGACAATGGACTCCTTGTTGCCCAGCAAACCCCACACATGCTCCGCCATGTGCGGGCAAATGGGGGAAACCAGGAGAGCCTGCCGGCGGATGAACTCCAGCACCAGATCCTCGTGCATTCCCTGGGCGCCACAGAGCTCCCTGTACTTATCTCTGGCCAACTGGAGCTCGTAGAAGCCACTGCGCAGCGCCTCCTTGAACAACATCTTGCGGTAGTTATCATCCGTTTGCTGCGTCTTCAAATTCAGTTCACTGAGGAAGACCTGATCGTTGAAGGTTTTATCCTTGCCCTTTCGCAGACTGCTCCTGTTGTCCAGCTGCTCCTTGACCCACTCAATAAACGTGTACAGCCGCAGGATGCCCGCATCCGCGGTGCTTTCCACAAAGTTAGCATCCTCCACACTGTCGCCGGCATCGGCGAGGCAAAGACGCATGCCATCGGCGGAGAACTTGTCCACCGCTTCGGTTAGAGTCAGGAAATTACCATCCGACTTGGACATCTTGGCCGAGTTGAGCAAAAGGTGACCATTGACTCTCATTCCCTTGGGCCACTTGTTCTCGTCGTTTGGCCAAATGGCAGCGTGATTGTAGAGGCAGAAGGTCAAGTGGTTCTGGATGAGATCCTTGCCAGAGACGCGCAGATCCATGGGATACCAGTACTCGAACTCGCGACGCAGAACGGCCAGGTGTTCTTGCTTGATGGCTGTTTTCTTGGGCAGCGGGGTTTCCTTGAAGAAGATGTAGTCCCAGATTTCAGCCGTCATATCGGCGGGTTTAATGCCAAAGGGACCTGGTTTCTCGCCACGGAAGGTTCCTCCCTGCAGCAGATGAACCACCGTGTAGAAGGCCATGTAGATGGTGGAGTCCGAGAGCGATTCAATCAGCCACTTGTCGTCCCATGGCAGCTTGGTTCCCAAACCATAGGTCCTCGAGCAGGCGTACTCGTGCAGCCAATTCAGACAGGCCTCGAAATTGTTGCGCGCCTCCTCGTGGAAGGTCTCCATGTCCTGCAGGATCTTGGTGGCCTGCGCCTGCCAAACGGGTTCGCCGTAGTTGAGATACCACTGGTTGCATAGGGCCACCACGCACTCATCCGCCGAACGCGACATGATGGTCTTTTCCGGTTCGTAGTAGACATCCGCTTCGTTGGCATCCACCAGTCGCTTTTGCAGATCCTTCTTCACATCCTGAATCTTGCGGCCGGCAAATTCCCCCACCAACATCACGCCATCATAGAAACCTAGGGTATAAAATACATATTTAGCAAGAGGAACTCTTAATAGGGTAGGAATTTCTCAACTGGACGGGTAAACTAAGTTGTTAATGAGATGGACAATCTTGGATAGTTGAGCTGATTATATAGGATGAAGAAGACTTCCAAGACCGCGATACGGAATTTCAAATAATTAAAATTCATACTTTTTGGTCAACAAAAAAGTTAAGAAAATATTTTTCTAATTCCCCTAGTACACATTTATAAACGTGTACAGTTTAAGAACATTTTTCAAGTTCTTAACTTCAAAAATTCATAGCGCCCCTAAATGGACACCAAACAAGAGAGAACGCTATTGTCGGGTTGTTGTCCCGACTATCTAATACCCGTCACTCAGCTAAAGGGAGTGCGAACGCTGTGTCGGGTTGGTGTCCCGACTAATAATCGTAACTCAGCTAAAGGGAGTGCGAGGGAGATAGATATATAATTTTTGATTGCGTATAACTTTTTAATGAATGGTCCGATTTGAAAAATGTCTTCTACATTTCGATAGGTATAAATATACACAACAAAATTGCATTTATACTTTTCGGAAATCTTTAAAGATGTGGGCGCAGGACCCATTTTAAAATCGTTAGTGGGCGATTGTGGGCGTTAGAGGGGGCGTGGCGCTCGGCTAAAATAAACTTGCGCTGCGTAGGAATAATATAATATAAAAGAATATGCGTGGAAAATCTCAACCTTCTAGCTTTTGTAGTTTCTGAGATCTCAGCGTTCATACAGACGGACAGACGGACATGGCTAGATCGACTCGGCTAGTGACCCTGATCAAGAATATATATACTTTATGGGGTCGGAAAGGCTTCCTTCTAGCTGTTACATACTTTTGCACGAATCTAGTATACCCTTTTACTCTACGAGTAACGGGTATAAAAATTTCAAAATAAGCAGGCAAACTATACGAACTACCCAAGTTTGAAGAAAATCCATTATTTCATATGCGCAGTTGAGAAATTCTTACCAAATAACTTATTTAGTGATAATTACTCTTGAGATAGCACATCTCCTTGGCTTCGGCCAACTTGTCCTTGTCGTTTTGCGACTGAATCTTCAGGGTCTCATAGGCATGAACAGCACTCAGTTTGCCCAAAGTGGGCACTTCTATGATAGGAATGGGTTCATACGGGAGCACCATCTCATCTTTGAGTCCATACTTCTGGCGGAAGGCCTCCTTCTTCTGCAGATCCACCAGAGCGGCATAATCATCGGGGGAATCGGAGGGCACCGAGGTGACCACTCCCGTGCCCTTGTCCTCCTTGATGCTCAGCATGGGCAGCGTGTAGACCACTTTGTGCGGGGTAAGGGGAGCTGAAAGGGCTACGCCCAGCAGATCCTGGCCAGTCAACTCCGCTAGAACCTTAATATCTCCCTCGACGGGCGTGAATCCCTGATAGGTCATGTTCCTGGCCGCCCGGCGCGTGCTGATCCACACCTCGTTGTTCTTGCTCGTCTGCCAGGCGATGTACTTGATGTCCGGGTGCAGCCAGCAGTTGGTCTGCCCGTACATCGTCTCCGGACGCAATGTGGCGGCCACTAGGTAAATGGGTTGCTTCAGGGAGCTAGGAGATTAAAATAGAAATTGTAGTGAAAGAATGCAATAAGTAATAGAGCCCTGCGTGAATCATTCAATTTTTGTTTTATCATAGTATGCCAGGAAATTTCTGATTTGTTTAATTCAATTCTATGTGAAATAAATTGAATGTTTTTCTAATTCATTTCTAATTGAATAAATGAATGAATGAATAATTTTTATGAATTTTCCAGATTTTTTTTGTGCTTTCTTTTAAGAACAAAAAGTGGGCAATTTTTAACAAAAAAATGTTAACTGCTTAGTAAATAAAATTTAGGCAGATTTAATCACAAAATTATTGGCCTTTCTTCTTCAAAATAAATTATCGTTTGAATTATTTCGGAATTCATGCCATTTAAATTCATTAAATTCTATTAAACTTAAAATTTAAATTCATTCAATTCTATTAAACTCAAAATTCAACTTCATTCAATTCTATTAAACTCAAAATTCTAATGCATTCATTGATATAAAACAAAAAATTCAAAATAATTCATAGAATCCATTCATTACTTATTAAGTAATCCCTAACCCACCTCAAAGCCTTGGGCTTTTCCAGAACCTTCATCTTGATGAGCGTGTACTCCTGGGGACCCACTCCCTCGCCCGAGGAGCGATCGTGGTCCATGCACGGCTGTCCATCCTTCGGCGAGTAGATGGTGTATCTTTTGCCATACATAATCTTTCCGCGTTCCTTCAAATGATTAAATTGCCAGCGCACAAAGGAATCGAAGTAGGGATTCGCATCCGTGGTGATGAAGGTGCGTCGCCAGTCGATGTGCACGCCGATCCGCTTGAGATCCTGCACCGCCAGCGGTGGGAAGTAGTTTAGCCAGTGTTCGGCATTAGCGAAATCCTTGATTTCCTCATCCTGGAGGCCCAAACTCTGCATGATCTGCCACTGGTACTTGGCCGCTCCCGTTTTGGCCACCGCCTTGCTCTTCTTGCCCTTGGATTTGTCTTTGGGGATCTCAGATGTAGAGGTTTCAGTGGGGGAAGGAGCAACCTCCTGATTGTCAGGAAACTTGGGTGGATAGCCAAAGTCCTGGATCTCCCGGGTCAGCTTATCTGCACACGCTTTAATGGGCATTCCGGTGCAGTGGAAGCCAAAGGGCCACAGGACGCGGCGTCCCTTGAGGCGATGATACCTCACCGAGTACTCCGCCTTGGACAGCGAGAAGGTGTGACCCAAATGGAGGCGCCCGTTCATGTAGGGAAAGGGAAAGGTCACAAAGAACTTCTCCGCCTGGCGCTTCTTAGGCGCCGTTGGGGCATCCGACTCGTGGACGCGCTCCTTCTCCCAGCGCTGCTGCACCTCCTGCTCGATCCGCTGCAGATACTCCACCTTAAAGGTGCCCTTGCGCTCGCTGGTGGCCTGTTTTTTGGATTGGATTACAAATTAGCATAGAATTTGCAACTGGAATTGCATCAGCCGGCTTTGCATCCGTGGCATTTCCGGTGATTTACGGAGAAAGGGGGGAAAGCGGAACCCCTCCCCCCTCTAGTACCCACCATTTAAGATTTCTTACGCTCCCGACAATTGTTTAAAACAAATATTTAATTCAAATCAGCGCTTAAAAAATCTAAACGCACTGCAACGTGTTTATAAAAAAACAGGGTGTCTTCTGCGCCTGGAATTTCGCTGCCGCTCTAATCACCCTGTGGCGGCAGTGGTGACCGCTTAGCTGTTTTCACGCCAAATCTGGCTATTCAGTGGTGCCAATTAAGCTGTTTTCTCGCCAAATCTAGTGTGACATTAATTTTTCGAGTAAAATTTTTAAGTAAAATTTAATTCGAAATTCTAAAATGTTAAAGAAAGGTATACTCCAGAAAAATTAACGAATCTCATTTTCAGATCGTTCCTTTGGCAGCTATATATCTCGTAACATTATCTTCGAAAGTAAAAAATATTAAAACAAAATATATTCCCAAGTGTAGAAGGTAATATGTCAAAGAAAACCAAAGTTAATTTTTTTGTTTTTTTTTTATTTTTTGCGATCCTTTCTATGGGATGGGTATAATAACGGTCATCATATTTTAAAATATTAATTAAAATATGTTTTTAAATATCAATTCCACGGGTGGATTTGGAAGATAATCCCCCACTCGCTTAAAAAATTAATGGAAATGGGTTATTCAAACAGTATGCGATTTAATTGTTGTTTTGAGAACTTTAAAAACAAAAATTCAGAAGTTAAAGTGTACTTTAAATTTAACACGCGGACGATTCCTTCGCTTACGCACAAATTCCGATCGCCAGCACATAAATAAATGGGTTTAAAATTCACAAGAAAAAAAAAGAAGACAGAATCTTAGCCAGAAAATATTCAGATTCAGATAAAAGTGCGTAAAGCGGCAGTTGTAGTAAAATTCATGAGTCTCCGCAGTGCGTTGACTTTTGGAGGCAAGGAGACACGTCTCGGGCAGTGGATTTCGATTTCGCCTCTTAAATAGATAATCTCCATTCCGCAGACCTTTGTTTTTCTTTTTCGCCTTTTATTGCGGAAGAATTTTGACTATTTTGTAAATTAATCGGCGTTTGGGCGTTGACACTGTTCAAGGATTTCCGAGGCACATTTTGAAAACAAAACATTGAACTCGCCCGTCTTTCGGTTTCGATTTCATTATGCAACGCATCTTTAAGTTTAGGGTAAGGTAAACAACGAGAAAACAACTTCTGGGGCTTCTAATTGAGTTGGAAAATGAAGCCTAGGCAAAATGCCAACACGTTCCCCTGCAAAGAAAAAAAAACCTGCACCGATCGCCGCATCGATATGCAAATGATATCCAAATTGTCGTAGCCAGAGATGCCAAAAATTGCTGCCGAATTGGAATCGAGTCCCAAGTGGGTGCTACTGTCAGGGCTAAAGCCCTTTAAGCTGGAGGCCCAGAAAGCGGGTCGACTGGGTCGAGTTTCCCTTCCTCCATTCAGCGATTGCCAATCGACGCCAGCGGCACCCTAAAAGCAAAAGGTTCCAGGAAAGGCAGGGAAGAATTATATACCCTTTCGAAAAGTTTTCTTCAGTTCTCGGTTGTGTTTTTGGGAAATAAAAAAATTGGTTTCAAAAGGAGAAATATACAATACTTGGTTTGGTACGCTTAAATAATTTATTTATTTTAATATTTGTAGTAAGTAAGATTCCAGTTTTTAGATATTTTTAGGTACTAGTAAATATTTTTAAATCATTTTCTTAAAAAAAATTATCCTTTTTGATTAAATACTTTAAACTCTTTTGGAATATAATTAATTTATGAAATATATAATATTTGGCCACATTTTTAATATAATAAATATGTTTTTAATTTTTTAGCTTCAAACCTTTAATAGAATCCCTATACCCAAAAAAAATGCATACCTATTGTATCTCAAAGTTAACCAATTTCTGTCAAAGATTCTTAATGCTTATCTCGATGATCTGATGGTGCAAATCGTTTTTGAATGCCACAAACCGTGTTGCTGTCTATTGCTATTTTGCTATTCTGAGCTGCTAACTGCGATTTCGGTTGTCTAAGTGCTTGGTGTTGCTGCTAGTTGTCGGTTGTTGGTTGTTGTTGGTTGTTGCTGGTTGTTGTCGGTTTGCACTTTGGCTGATAAGTTTATCTAGTGCGGAGTTCAAGTACAGTCGTTTCTCGATCTTGACAAATATTTGGCAATTGTGTAATCAAATTACCGGAATAAATGTGACTGGCCGTCTTTTTGTGTCTCACTTCGATGGGAAATTGAGCATCATAATAGGATATTCCAGGGAACGAAAATAACTGTTATTGTAAATTTTTCATACAAAAAAATCACGCACTTAGAAGGGTCCTAAAAATTTTTTAAATACACCACAATTTTTATTAGCCATTGTAGTTTACAAATCCGTAATGATTTTTATTTTTTGATTTTTATAATAAAACTCAAAAAATAACTGTTATTTTTTGATTTTTATGAATAACAGTAATTCCCTTGACATTTTTGAAAAAACGAAATAATTAAAAAAAACATGATACCCGTGCTTTTTATAACTTACTAAAAATTTGTTAAAAAAGGCAACCGCGCATATTTTATACCTATATTTTTTTTAAATTTTGTTTACCCACAAAATCGCCATAAATCAAGTTTGAGTTTTATTTTTGATCACGACGAATAACTGTTATTTGTCAACTTTTATTATAAAACTCAAAAAATAACAGTTATTCTTTGAGTTTTACTTTACAAATCAGAAAATAACTGTTAAAGTGTGATTTTTAAAATAAAACTTATAACAGTTACGTTCCCTGGGATATTCTCTTCTGCTGGTTAGCAGAAATATTTTTTAAAATTATACAAACAATAAATTTTTATCAGCAATGTAATCGTTAACTATGTTCCAATTTCAAATAGATTTATTTTCGCTCTTGTGAATTATAGCCTTATATTTATTATAGCCTCTTTATTCCAATTTTGGCATCAGTTGTTTATTAATGATCAGTAACACACAAATAAATTTGTTTGGTAAGCCCTCAGCTTTTCCTTATTGGTACACTGAACATAATAATTTTTGTTTGATTTAATTCATGGCCGTTTTTATTAATTTAAAATATGGTAACATTAAATTTAACAATTATTGTTAATTTCATGATGTTAAACATTGATTTAAGTATGAGCTAATACAAAAATGATTACATAAAAATAATTTCATTTGTTTCTTTATTTTATTTTTATTTAATTTGATTAAAATAAGGAACTTACAATTAAATATTTAGTTATTATTTTATTTATCAGTGCAGCTTCTCGGCATCATCAACATACTTTTTTGCTCTTGTCCCATCAGCAACATATTTTCGTAGCTCTTGGCCCGTTTTGCATAATTACGACTTGGCTGGCTTAATAAATAAGAAAAGTTCACAATTTCCATTGTGCGACGCAGGCGTTGCTCTAACAAGCATAAAAAACGCATTTGCATATGCATTTGTGCGTGCGTGGGTGTTGCATTTGTTGTTGCTGCTGCTGCAGCCGATGAATCACGCGTGATATTTCGCAGTTGCAGTTGCAGTCTGTGAACTATTGTCTACCTTTGCTGCCGTATTCTCTTATTTATTTGCCCCTCACCCTCCCGTCGGCAAATAAAATGGACTTTGCACTCCGCCAACGGGTTGACATTTTCATTATGGAAACTCTTTTATTTTTCCTTGTTGTGTGGACATGTTTTCTCGCTCTCCCTCGATTGCCACCGGCGTCGACAGGCAATACTGCACAGAAAATAAATATTATTACTTTATATTAAAAATTTAAAAATATATAAAAAACCAAAACAAAAATGATATTATTTGTATTACATATTTTGTAATTTAATAATCTAATAAGCAGCCATTAAGATTTTCCTCGCATTTTCTCAAAAAAGAAAATGTCAAACAATTGTAATAAAGTTCAATTGTATTTTCTAAACTAATTTCTTTCAGTGCCTTCTGGGCGGGTTAAGGGGCGTGGCCACCTATGGCAGTCACTCAAGCGATTTTCAATGCGTTGACAGTTCAGGTTGTCAATCGTTTTGTGTTTTGCAGTGTAGGTGTTACAATTGCTGACTTGGCTGTTCACCGTGATTAAGCTGTGAAGTGCAATTGAAGGCATTTCAATTGTCGATTGTCAAGACCCCAAAACATTAGCATAGGCCCAACAAATTGTCCATGAGAATGCGCAGAACTGTCAGGGGAGACTTAAGATTGGCAAAATAAACAAGGGGAACATGGTTTATTATTTATTTATTTTATGCTCATAACATTTAATCAAATGTGATATGTACAGGAGAAATAAAGGTAATTCAAAAATTGGATTCATATATAGTTTCTTAAGAACTTACCTATGTAAACCCAGAAAATGAAACGATGTTCGATTTCATGTTTTGTTGTATCAATTTTCACTTGATATGCGGGCACCTCAATTCGATATGCTCGAAGTGTAAGCAACAGGCCAGTTCGAATGTGTCTTTCTTCCTCGCACTCTTTATTTTATAAATTAATTTAATTAAATATGTTGTACATTTTAATTCATATATTTTTGTATAAATATTTTTAAAGCTGTTTAGTTTAATTGTCAAGCTGTCTTTTAGTATTTTCCAAACTAGTTAGTGACCAAAAATCCCCCGCAACATCAACAGAAAAAGCACATAAAATGTCCAACATCAAATTTCAATTATCGCAATGGAAAAAGGAAGCTGTCGGAGGGCAACATTCAACGCGACCCCAAACAGAAAAGCAAAACCCACCGAAAACAAGTGTCTCAAACGGCGGAGGAGCAGCTGGCGAAATGCAAACTCACTCCATACTCGAACACCCAAATGGCCAACCGTCTGTGATTTTCACATGGGCAATTAATGTTTCAATAAACGATATTCTAGCAGCAACAAATTTGTAGCAACAGCAACTGTTGCTGCTGCAAGAGCAACACATCCTAATGTTGCTGCTGCCGCCGTTTCATGTTGCACCACCGAAACTCGCCTCGAATGGAAAATGTTATTGAAATTGGCTTTTTATGTTTATGAAAACGGCCGCCGCGGCTCGGATTGCCATTTCCATTCCGAATCCGATTTCCACTCTCGTTAATTACTGCCATTTTCCATCGTATTTATGCTCACGCCTCGCTCACGTTTTGGCCATCAGCGAACATCGCGAACGCGTGCAGTGCGTGAAAATGTTTGCTAATTGCCCGCTTTATGGCCAATTTTCGCTACATTTGTGGGAGGCTTTTTTTTTGGGGGAGGGAGGTGTCGAGATCGACACAGAAATTATGTTATTGTTCCAGTAAAATCCTGTTGCCAAGATTCCCCAGCGGAGGCTGGGATTTCTGGGGAATTGTGTGAGGCTTCTCAAACACAAACACAAACACATTTTAAGTGGTAACTTTTTAAATTCCAATATAAAAGTTGAATAAAAACCATTCGATCTTTCAGAATTTAATAAAATATTTATTTAAAAAAAACTATCACAGAATTATTATGACTAAATTAGTAAAACCGTCTTACTTTTTAAAACAATTTTTTTTTTATAAATAGTCATAAACAACTTTTCGATTTTTATTGTACGTAAAGAAACTTTGGTCCCAGAACTTATTGAAATATTTCTTTTGGAAGATAAATGTCTACTCTACATAATTTATTAAAATATTTTTTTAAATATTGATACACTCATAAAAAAAAATCGAAGAATTTCCTTAAAATCTAGAAAATTCTTTCTTGAATTTTTGCCAAAGGCGACCTCACCTTTGTTTCAAGAAATGGTTTTTTTGAAAGGCACCATTAAAACCAGAAAAAATATTTCTTGTTTTAAGAAATTAAATTTCTTAAAACAAGAAAGGGTTTTTTAGAAAGCCACCATAAAAACAAGAAAAAATATTTCTTAAAACAAGAAAGGCGATTCTTGTTTCAAAGGTGGTTTGTTTCTTGTTTCAAGAAATTAAATTTCTTAAAACAAGAAAGGGTTTTTTAGAAAGGCACCTTTTGAACAAGAAAAATTCTTTCTTGTTTAAATTTCCTTTCAAGAAATTTTATTTCTTGATTTAAGAAATAATATTTCTTGAAGGGAAGTTTTATATTAACACTGAAACCCTAAAAATAAAATGTAACTTGGTTTTTTCTTTTGCATATTTTATTTATTTAAATTTAAAACATTTAACACTGAACATTTAAACAATTTTAAATAACACATTTTTGACTTAAGAAAACATTATTATAACCAAATATGTAGTTGCAGGCATAAAAAATTATTTTCTTCGGCTTTCCTCATCTGGAAAAAAAGAGTTATTGGGATATCAATGATTTGTTTTTAGATAAGAATAGATAGATGTTTTTAGATAATAGATAATAATGTAATGTTAATAATAGCCAAAATACAAACACGTTGGTCAGACGACCGAGAGAGGAGCAAGACAGGTAGAAAATGAAGAAGGAAGGGTTGAAAATCTAATTTCAGAAAGAGCCACATACATAAATATATATTTACATACAGTCCTTTGCGCGAAGGGAGACCGAATGTAAGCAGGTCAGATCATGACAATTTTAAGAAGGAGTAGAGAGAAACGTCGCGACGCGTAGGTCAAGCGAGCGAGAGAGAGGAGCAGAATATGAAAGGGTTGAAAATCGGGTTTCAGATCGGGTGAGCCGCGTACATGCATAGATATTTACATGCATACATAAGTATGTCAAACAAATACAACATATTTTTCTTACCTTAGAATGTTTTAAAACAAAATTACAGCTTCGCTAAACAAATTATTTGGCTGATGCAACTGCAGGTATTTTCACTCTGAAAAATAAATAAAATGCGAGTAATAAGATAAAGTTATTATAGAACTCTACACCCACAGATTTATATACAAATGTATGTATGTACGTAGCTCTTAGCTAAAAAACCATTCAACTAAATTGGTATACGCTTGGTAAAGAGATTTGAAATTTATCCTTTAATTACATACATACAATTGTACGCCCGCTATACAAAAAATTATATATTTACATACCTTTGAATATTTGGAAAAAGGCTTAACCTCTTATCCGCTTGAAAATCACGTCCATCACTCACGAATTTTTTTCACAACTGACGCTCGGGGGATCAGAGAAGTCGGTAGCCGGGTAGGCCCTTCGTCCCACTTCGTTTTTCTTGTCGTTAACATTCGGCAGCCGAAGGAAGTCAATGGCTACTTTCCTATATTCTAGGGTCATTTCATTCATATATTCAAAGGTGATTTTGTCCTAAAATACGTACAAAAATGTTTTGGCTGCGACGGCAAAACAGACATATGAGATTTTCATTTTTCTATTTTTAAGAAAAATTCTTTCTTGAATTTTTTCCATCAAGAAAGGTTTTCTGTATTCAAAGGCCAATTTTCTAATAACAAGAAATTTTTTTTCTATTTTCAAAGGTAGGCCGATTCAATGGCGAGATTTCCAAAATTTAGAAATTAATTTTTATGAGTGTAGATATGCCAGAATTATTTAAATTACCCCTTACCTCCCTTAGACTTTCCCCCTTTCATTGCAAGAACTCCATGTAGAAATGACAGGTCTATTGGCCATGGGAAGCACACATTCCGCTGGCAACCCAAATTCTCAATTTCCCTGCAACTGCAAAGTGGAAAATCACCGCTGCACCGGCAGCAGTTTCTGTGGTGGATCACAATTAAGTTGTCTGCCCTTCGGAAGGCAACCAACCTGTGTGATGCCGGCAAGGCTGCCGAAAAAAGCGCAACAATCTATAACTATTTATATGGCTCGCCGCATTCCTCACAGCTCTCGACTCGACTTGCCTCATGCAAATCTGCAGTGCACTGCAATCCCTTTGTGGGACACAAACCGGCACTTAACCTGGCTTTGATTTGAAGTTCGTGTCCCTATGCGAACTCTGGCAGACTGACAAACTGACTGGCTAACACCTTGGACCGCTCGAGTCGGTTCCCCCTTAGTTACAGTCATACACGGAGAAAAAATTGTGATTTTAAATGGTGATAATAAAATGCCTTTGTTGCTGAAGTCGATTCAAACTTATAAGTAAATGTTGTTTTCTTATTTTTTTAAGAATTCGCGGTCTTATCTTAATCAACACTCAATTGGCTCTATTTAATGAAATTTCTCTTGCTCTAAAGAATTCGCGTTTATAGACAAATCTATTTGTTGCGTAAATCTAATATAAATAATTAATAAAATGTTCTTTCCTATTCTTCTAATTTAATGCATGAAGTGTAACATAATGAAAATCATTAAATCTGTTAGTTCTGAAGAATTCGCGTTTTCATTTTAGGTATATATTTATATTTTCCTGTGCAGATCCCTCGGATTGAGTGAGTGATTACAGTTGCTCCGTGGACGGTCGCTCCAACAGGTTATCCATGGGAAATGGAAATCTTACTAGAGTCGGGGAGAGGAGCCCAATTACCTGGCTACAGGTCCAGGTTTTCTGCTGCTGCCGCCGCTGCTGCTGATTTTGATTTTGAAATTTGAACTTGGGGCTAAAGGTAAAAATTGTTTGTCGAGTAATTGCCGCATAACGAGCTGCAGTCGAAGGCAGCTTCGGATCTTTTTGCAAATGTCGAGAGACGAGCCTGCGGGCGAAAACAGAGAATCGGGCTGGCGTTGCACTTTGCTCTGGCTCCGGTTGTTGCACTTGCACTGAGATTAAAATGGGGTTACAAATTGGGAAATTCAAACTTTGTAAAATCGAACAGATTCACGTCGCAATCCTCTATTGGATCCATTTAATTGTGATTTTCATTATTCAGACAATTTTTTTTAGCATCTTTATTAAATTACATTACCTTACATTACTTTATTAATTACATTAAATTATCATACTACGTATCATGCGCGGATCCACGGGATGTGATATGGGTGATATATCCCCCCACACTCCGGTGAAAAATTAAAGCAATTTTGGCATTCAAAAAGTATGCAACGAAAAAATTCAAGAACATTTTTTATGATTTGCGAACAATCCGTTCTCCTTTTTTTGTTCTCACATTTTGAACGTTTGTTCTCAAATCTTCCTAATTCAACACCAATATGTTCTAAAAGTGACCCCATTCGTTTAAATAATGCCCAATATTTCGGTCAAATTATATGAACAAGTGTTCATGAACTAAAAATAAACGGGCTTACGCACTTTTTAACCCCGTTTGGGCTTGATTTTTGAACGTTTCGAACGGATTTTTTTCTGCGTGTATTACATTTGAAGTAAAACAAATACATTTTAAAAAATAAGTTACAAGTTATGTTAGTTTTTATATAAATTATTAATATAGGAATTTTCTCGAATACTTTATTAACGTTTTCATATATAGGAACAAAAATATAATTGTTAAGAAATTAAAATTGTTTTGTTAATATTAATAAACTTCAAACTGGAAACAACCTTTTTTAACTTGAGTTTATCAACTCAAACGTAAAAATAATTCATTAGCGAAGCAGACTTAATGTTTGGCTTACCAATATAAATTAATTTTGTAATATT
The DNA here is from genome assembly GCF_030179915.1 of Drosophila takahashii. Taxonomy (NCBI): domain Eukaryota; kingdom Metazoa; phylum Arthropoda; class Insecta; order Diptera; family Drosophilidae; genus Drosophila; species Drosophila takahashii. The sequence goes on along the minus strand of NC_091678.1, from coordinate 3,389,389 downwards.
TTCATTTTCTCCGGGTGCTATTGCTGTTGCAACTGCTGCTGCCCACAACCTTACGCTACGTGGCCCGTGCGTTAGAATGGACCAAGTTGAGTTGGCCAGCTTGAACTCCGATTCAGTTCGGTTTCGCTTTGGTGGCAACCCAACCAACGCCCCGACCGAAGTCGTGCAAATACCACAAACTGCTGGAAAAAAAACACCCATGATAGCCAGCGTCAGGTGCATTTCCATCAGCGATAATGCCATGTTGCTGTTGTTGCTGTTGCATCGATTGCGGAAAACTTGCAACAGGCTGTTGCAGCAGCAACAGCAATAAAAGCGGCAACAGCAGCAGATATCGCAGTTGCAAGATCACTTGGCTGGGCCAAACAATTGCCTGAAATTTTCGTTTTTCGTTTTCGACTTCAACTGTGTGAGGCATATTATTTGCACTTTATTATCACGTTAGCCAAATGAGCGAAACGTGCAGATCACCAGGGATTGTCGGTCGGTCGGTTTGGGAGGGGGGATCTCAATGGGGGCAGGGGAAACCCCCAACTTTGACCTTTCCAGGTGGTTGATAGATAAACCAGGGCTACCTCCCCAGTAGAATTCTTCGCCGTCTTCAGTTTAATAAAGAGAATGGAGGCGGAGGTGCTGCCATGTGGGCGTGGCCGCTGCGAGGGCGTGTGCCATAATATCCCAAATAAATAAGTAACATAAAATACATTTGGCAACTGGAAAACGGAATCTGGTTATCTGGCCAAATCTCTTCGAGGCATTTCACATTAGTCTCAGCTCCGTTTCCACCGGCCAGCAGCGAGTTTCGGATTTTATTTCGTATTTTGGGGTTTCATTAATGCCGGTCAGCCATTTATTATAGTTTCGATTTTATTTTCATGCATTCGGCATATAAATTACAATTATTTGGGTCGCCTGTTGGGTCATGTGGGGGCCACTAATCGGTTTCAGGTGGCGGCGAACAAACCGCCCCTGGACAGGGGTTACCTAATCACTTGCCACCACTTGTCGTTTAGAACTAAGTCTACCAAAATGCTAGTTTCCTTATTCTCTAAAATTAAGGGTATTTTATAAATAATATTGATCAGTACAGACAGAAGAAAAATTAGATTTGAAATAATGTTAGAATAATAATGTTATTTCTGCCTTATTTCATATCAGCAAAAATGTATGATTCAAACATATCCACTTAATATTATATCATTTCATAAAAGTTATAAAAATACTGTTTTAAAATACCTAATTTAGTATAAGAAAAGTTTATTTAGTAAAATAAAAAAAAATTAAAAATGTTAACATACAAAATGCTATGGATAACTTCATCTTTTAAAAATATTTAATTAACCTGCACATATTTGGACAAACCATATATTTATAATAATCTCTGTTGTATTTTAGTTTTTAATATTTACTAATGGAATAACTTAAATTAAGAGCCTTTAACTATTGGCTTATAACAAGGATCAAAAATACAAAATAAATAATAAAAAAAAAATATTTTATTTACCCCCTGTTCTCTAAAATTTAAATACAATTTCGAGAATCAAGATTTAATCATAATTATTTTTTTGATATATTTATTTATTTAAATCTTTAATACTGGTTATAGTCTAATACATTTCTCTGAATAAAATCCCACAAAGAAGTTTAGGTAACAAGTTGGTTCTCAGTATCTTAAAGGGGATTCCCTTTCTGTCAGCTGGGACCTCGGCTCACCCGTGAATTTTCCCACCCACCGAACGGGGGTTTTCCGCCCGCATCAGCTGTTCTCTCAGCAGCTCTCACACACACAGACAAACAGAAACATTGTGGCGACACACATTCCCTCACGCAATGGCATTTTTGCCATAGCAACCGGGTCCATCAATCATTATATTTGTCCCTGAAATCAAACGCAAAAAGCATCCTGTTTAACCGGCGAACAGCAAAAGGACGAAGGCGACATTTCCGGTTGCGCATTCCGAAGAGCGAGATGGCGAGAGAGTTTCGAGAGTGAAAACAAGGTCAGGGTGAAATATCCTGTAGTATTCTGAAGAGTCCTTGAGACACAGCGAATGCGAGCAAGGACCTCAACGAGAGAGAAAGATAAAGAGAGAGACCGCGCAGCTGCTGTTGTTATGGCAACGCTCTCTAACTCTCTCGCTCTCTCTCGAATTCTTCAGAATGGAATGTCCTGCATCCTTTTTATTTCCTGCTCGCCTGGTCGACGAAGGCGCCAAAATTCAACATTTTCACTTGTGTGCGTGTTTCGCAGGATTTTTTTTGAAAACAAAATGTATAAAATTTACGTACGTGGTTTGAGTGGTGGATTTGGAGTTGCTCACTTGAGCAGCAGCCACCCATCTGCCCCCACCCCCACCCACTCCACTTCGCCTCCCGGAAACTGACTCCTTTGGATAATCCTATTTGCCAGCTTTTTTCTGTTTTTTTTTTGCCTTCGCCTCAAATAAATGTTAGCTGGGATTTAAATTTTATACATTTTTTATAGAGAAGATTGGCTCAAGTGCACGACATAGCGTAGATTTTACTTCTCAAATGTAACGGGCGATCAGAAATGGCCGAAACACCTCTGATTTTTCCGCCAAAACTTCCACGCCCACAAAATTTACCACCCCCTTTTTCTCTATCACACACACTAGCGCAGAGCACATCACACATTATCACAGCAACACGCATTTTAGGCTAACAGGCAACCAAAACGTGCGACAGCATCACGCATACTAAACTAATGGCTGGAATTTCCCAGCATCCCCCAGAAAGCACCACCCCCAAATAAAGTCCCCGAAAAAATAGAAATGGGTACACACTTTCGCTATACAAGTACGCACGTGGAAATATTCAACTAATGCTTAACAGAGGGAGTTAATCTCCCAAAAGGGGGCGTGGCACTCTAATGGCACACACAGACACGCAACAGGGATACGAGTTGCGGATGGTGTAGAAAGCGAAACAGAAGCGCAGGATCCCAGAGGAGGTGACTCCGCGTATTCCCGATTTTCGATGATTTAATGGGGGTGGGGGTAGTCGACAAGAAGATACCACTTTATAGGGACCCTGTTTAAGGCAGTTTTGGTTAAAGCATTACCACACAGAAAAAAAATGTACAAAAGATCAGATTAATATGTGCTGGTCAATTTTATATTTTTTAAAAATCAAGCTATTCATATTATTTTGATATGAATAAAGATTATATTTCTATTATTTTACATTATTTGTTCAAAAAATACTAACTTTGGTAAAAAATACTAGCTTTTGAATAATGCTAGCCAATGTAAAAAAAATTAGTTTTATCAACCTACGCCATTTTTATTATCTTTTTTATACAAAGAATTAAAAATTTGTATATAATATTTAAAGATTGATATTTCGTTACAATAAAATCCTTCAAATAATAATTCCTTGCAAAATGTATAACACTTAGTTTTTATAACCGTAAAAGTATATTGACGAAGGCCATCATACCGCAATTTATTAGCAAAAATCGAGGGTATCACATCTGAGTTTGGAACCTCCAGCTGTCATAATTTCTGCTAGGTGGGTGGACGTGTGACACTCGCTGCAAAGGGGAGAGGGGGATGCAGAGATGCGTTCCCCTATTTGGAAAAGAAAAGAGAGGCAGTGCATCTCCATCTCCGGCTCCGACTCCTCTGGCCAACTATTAGCTAACGGGCACCCAGGAAGTGCGCCTGCTTCCTGTGCTTTCCCCAATTACGTCACGCATTTTCCGCTGGTCGCCATCGATTTTCACACGCCTCCTGGGAAATGATAAGAATGCCAAAAGTTCCAGGCCAACATAAGCGTGCGCAGTTGGCTGCTGGCCCACACATATCCTTGGAATGTTCGGCATCCTTGGAATCCCCGGTATCCTCGGTATCCTTGGTATCCTTGGCATCCCGATGTTGGGGTAGGTTATATAACTGAGCTCCGCTCCTGTTCCCTGCATACCGAACACCATCGATCGATGGAATTTTCTTTATACGCCCGCTGATAAGAGTGCGTGGGAAAGCGGCCAAGGTTGTGGGAGCGAGTGGGTGGGTGTGACCGGGTGGGTTGATAACGAAAAACCGAAAAGAGCTTCGGTCAGGGGGAACTGATTAGGTGGAGTGCCACTTGAGATATGCCATAGTAGCCGCTAAAGGTTAGGGATTATTCAACAAGTGGCTTGGACAAATGTTATTGAGCTTTAATTATTTTAATTATCAGATATTTTTAATAAATAAAGAAGGCGATAATTGACCCCGCTTAAACCTGTATTTATTTAATAGTAGCTACTTTAACTATGGTATTTAATAATAAACTATATATATTTAATATGTAATTTGTCAGTAAATTAAATTCCAGTTTAATTAGGTAGCAAGTAGAAATCGTAATGTTTAATTTTATAATTATTTACCCAATACAAATAATGATAAAAGTTCAATTATCAAATTTTAAACATTTTGAATAATTAGGTAGTACTGTTTTTTAAGAATTACTGTATTTTTAAAGCCTAAAACTTTAATATTTAATTTTCCCAAAGCTACAAACCATCACAAAATATATCCAAATAAAAAACACAGCTCTCAATCTAGATAGAAGGAGGCCATCCATCTCCAACCAGCCACTTTCTAAGGCGATCTTCAGATGCCCGGATGAACCTGATATGCCCGCTTATGACATTAAATCCGTTACAAATTCGTGAACCGACTGACTGAGGACTTGTGTATATAAAGAGTGGATGGTGGATAGAATTGGAGAAAAGTCGGCAACCTGGCCAAAGTTCGTGACGCGGCATCAACAGTTTGTCATTAAAGATTTCGACAATAATTTGCATTGTGCTCGCATTTATATATATAAGTACTTCTCCTTTGATTCGACTTCCCGACTTTCAGACTCTCCGACTTTCTGACTTCCCGAATTGTAACAGTAGACGGCAGTCTGAAATTGTTATGGCAGGTAATTTACATAAAAGATAAGTGGATCCATGCAGCACACTGCACAATTATTATGGGACCTGTCTATTGTGCGGATAGTTGGGGACTGGAACTGAAACTGGGACTCGAAAACCGAAAGCCCCAACCACGATCTTAGCTACCCCCTTTGTTATTGTAAACAGATATGTGTTGTTTGTTTATTTCTCTGTTTTTTTTTTTCAGGTCGGGAATGCGGCGAGTGACTTCCTAAAGGCATTAAAGGTATCAAGACTTGTTGCTGAACGCCTTGTTATGCAAATCTCCCGGGTTGCTCAGGTTGCGTATACGACGTGTGTAGCCATAAGAACCCCCTTTCCCCCTCCTAACTTTTCGATAGACAATAACCCGGCAGCCCTGACCCGCTTAGTTAGCGTTATCGACATCGTCGTCGTCGCTCCTTCGCTCGTCGTTCGCCAATAAAACAAATTAAAGTCAACAATTGACGGCGTTTAGGACCTGAAGCTACTCGCCTTGAAAATAAAAGCCGCACTTACAATGGATTTCCACTCGATACCCCGATACTCTGACTTCGAAATGGCCCGACTTGCTGGGTCTTATCAGCCGACCGAAATCGATGGCGCGACCATTTGGCAATAATATTTTCGTACTTAGTAACTGCAATTGTTTGCCCGCCGCTGCACTTTTCCAGCACATTTACAGCATTTTCCACCAGCATTCAGCATTTGCATTCTGCGTTTTGCTTTTTCGCCTGCCTGACAGTGAATAATTTGCCATTTGCCTTCGATTCTGCGTTCCGTTTTGCCGCCTTTAATTCGGCCTAATGACTTCGAAAAGCGCAAAGTTGAGCCCTTGGCCAAAAAAAAACGGAAAACGGATAAGGAGTTTGGGCCAACAAATCGCCTAATGAGGGAACGGGAAAACATAACTAATTTATCAAGGGAATTGCATAACATGAAGGGGGTTCCTGAATTGGGTCGATGATCTTAAGGAACAAAAAACCCAGAACCATTTTAAACAAAAATAATAAATACCTAATAAATTATATTATTATAAAAGAATAAAAAAAATTTTTTTTTTTTATATTTATATTATTTAGGATCGGCATACAAAAAAAAGAAAATTACCACAATGATCCTGTTTAAATCCATCATATATAAAGGAAATTGATTTTACAATATTTTTAACAAATAATTTAAGTTATATTTTGCGATTTTATGACTTAAAAATTATTTTAAAAATTAGGATCATAAAGTACTAAATGCCTTGATATATATATATGATATATTTTTATAAAGATATCGCTTAATTCCCCCCTTTTAAAAAACCTTCATTGGGTCAATGCACCGCACACTCCATTTTCGATTCGCTGGATTTTTCAATACTAACCTACCACATCGTCCACAGAAAATTCCAAGAAATTGTTTGACAATGCAGAACTCTTACTCCATATATGCAAGTCTTATCACCTGAACCTTTCTCAGACGGATTTCAAAGAATTTTGATTTGCATTCCCTTTGATCGAGCGAGTAAACATGGATAGCTATTTTAATGAAGCTCAGTCGGGTTTTTCTGGGATAAGGTCAGCGGAGCTGATGGTGGATCACGGATCCCAGATCACGTAGCCCTCGGTGGATGCAGTTTTCCCTTTTCAAGCAAGACGAAGAATTTCCGACAGCTGCTCTTTCCGATGATGATTTCATCAATTTCATCAGCCGAAAACATGCAAATGATCGCATGCATAGTAAGCGGTAGTTGAAAATTGAAAGCGATAATCGATGCGGTTGAAATAATGCAAATGGAGTCGGACAATCCGTAGATCAGGCCACTTGAGAAGAGTCATTGCCTTGCAAACTATTGCACTCCACACATTTTTGTATCTAATTCTCCGATTCGGTGTGCCATGAAATTCCAAGTCGGAAAAAGTACAGTCAGAACAAAAGTAACCGTTATTAAATAATTTTATATTTTATAAGCTATTTTTTATAATTTTTCAAACTATTTTCTTTAAAGCGTAAAGGTTTCCTGTAAACAAAAAATCAACAAAATAAATAGAAACATTTTTTATTTATACCAAATGTCATTACAAATATATCTAATAATAGGAAGTTATTAAAACTAATATATTTATAAACTATTTTTTTTTTATAAAATTTTCTAATGGAAATACCTATTTATTATGTTATTTTCAACTGTGTAGCACCCTTGAACTTGTTGTGAACTCAGCCCCAGTTTTCTGGGGGCTGGAGCCTAATTTATGCCCCTAACAGCAGCTTTTTAGGAATTCTAAAATCAAGTCGCGTAATAAATGCATTGGTCTGCCTGCAGACTTGTCCCAGTCCCACTCGAAATGTGTGTCATATATGCATGAGATTTTTGGCGCCTGATTTCTGGAATACAAATACGAAATTCTACTGGAAATGCAAATCCTCTAGTGCAGAGAGCTCGAAAGGTGCCAACAAGTCGGCAAATGCCTTTAATGCGCCTCGACTCAATTCGACTGCGGTTCAACGTTTGACATTGACATGTGCCAAGGTTCGCATAGGATTAAAGGGGAACTACAAACAGAATAGTTTCCCAGTTTTGGCTGTACTTACCTAAACTTGTCATGATAAACAGAGAGTTATTCCTTTGAATATTTTTCCCATTCTCCTTTTCTTTAAATCTCTAACAAATGGCTCGCGTTTAGCGCCATGCGGGCGCAGCATGCGAAACGATCCTCCATTTGAGTTGATTTCTCGCATTGAGGTGTTTTGTTGGCCAACGCCAAACATGTGCTGGCCACATGCCCCGTTTTAGGTCCTGTTTTTAATACCAATCTCAAGCCTGTCCAGGCGAAGGTGTGAACTGTTTGAGGACTTGAAATCCTCTTCAGTTCCATTTAAATTTGATTTTAAATTTTTCATAAAAAAAGAGATTTTAAGTTCCTTTTAATATTCAAAATATAAAATTTAACTTTGATTTAAAATAGTTTTTCATAGAAAACAAATTGATATATTCATACAAATTTCTTGACAATACCTCAAATTTATTTATTGACTCTGAAAGGAGTTTATTTTAATTTTTATTCATAATCATATCATATGATATTTTATTAAATTCTTTTATAGGACACATGTACCAAATAATACAAATAAATAAGTAGGCATGTTCTATTTTTTTTAATTTCTTTCAGGATTCCTTTCATATTTTATTAAATCTTTTTATAGGTCACATGGAATGTCCAGAGTGGAATTCTAATTTCTTTAACATTTTTTCTCCGTGCAAGAGGGATAACTCGCTGAACTATTGTGTTTCTGCGAAGTCCCACATGTAGTTCCCTCTCACCTTTCGGTAGTACCTTCGACTTCGCTGGGCTCTGCGTTTTCCCATGAGGGAGTTCTCCCTGGTCCTCTCACACATGGCACAACATGGAAGTGGAACTCCAACTGCGGAGCTGGGAAAACAAACAGTACTGGGTTGCCCTGTCCAGTTGGTCACACATGTGCCAGAAGACCGGGCCAAAGCACGTACTACTACGTAGGTGCGAGTCCTTGGATTCCCGATTCCCAGTTTCCAGTTCTCAGTTCCCACACATCCTGCAATACGGGCCACATGATAATACTCCTGTGCTTTTCCCGTAGCGCCAGGCGTGTCCAAATGTTTTGTTGCGGAATTCCTCAAGGCGCTCGCGAAAAAAAGAAGAAAAACACACGAGCCAAAGTTACATATGTTGTGAAGAAATTTCCATGTTGGCCGAGGAAAAAGGGATTCCCTGGTAGGCGGCGTTTTCCCACGATTTTATAACTGGGCTCGACTTCCCCTACACATATATTCGATATTCCCACAACGTCCTCGTTTCTCCATGTGTGTCCTGGGAAATGGCCCTCGCCCTTGGTTTTTTGCCTTGCGGGGGAAAACTCTGATTCGAAAATGCTCGATTTGCGATTTGCTGATTTTCCCGAGGAGAGCGGGACATGTGGCCTTTGGCCGGTAGCCAGTGCCACTCAGCACCGACTAATGCTAATGGGTGAGAACAGAACACCGCGGTCATCTCGAGTGGACAGGTTGTAAAGAGGCCACACCCCCTGACCCCTGACACTTGACTTTATGCGCCGGCGCAGCAGCGGCAGGTAGAAATAGCTACAGGTAAACATTTGCCAATATCTCACACTGACCTCTGACACGTGTCAGGTGTTTTGGTCGTGGATCCAGGCAAGTGTGAAACGAAACACCTACTACCTGTTGAGAGGCAATCTTGAATATGAAAATGCCACAAACCGTGTCGAATGGGAAACGATAATTAGACAGTTTAAACAAAGATTGGCCAATTACTAAGGAGCGGTTTTCTGTGTATGAGGTAGAAAAATGTACAGTGATATCTTAATTCTTATGAACGGTTCTTTTTAATACACTTTTTTAAAATTTTATTATTATTTTAAAATATTAAAACAAAATATATATATTAAAATCATTCATAAACAAGAAAGGAAGCTACCTTCGGCCAGCCGAAGCTTATATACCCTTGCAGATAAAGTAATGCTCACTCCGTGCAGTTCCAGGGATTCCAGATTCAGCGTTTCTATTTTTGAATTTTGTTTATAAAGAGTCAAGAATTAAAACGCCTACTTCCTACAAAGTAACAATGAATTTTCTTATATATCTTTTTCCTATGGGAGCCTTAAGATATAGTGGTCCGATTCGGCTCGCTCCGACATATGTACTACCTGCAATAGAAAGAAGACTTTCGGGAAAGTTTCATCGCGATATCTTTAAAACTGAGAGACTAGTTCGCATAGAAACGGACAGACGGACAGACGGACATGGCTAGATCAACTCGTCTAGTGATGCTGATCAAGAATATATATACTTTATGTGGTCGGAAACGTCTCCTTCACTGCGTTGCAAACATCTGACTGAAATTATAAGGGTATAAAAACAAAACTTAGTAGGGTCTAATTAAAGGACAATCCTTTTTACAGTATTATTGTGGAACATAATAGTTTGCCTTTTATATAATTATTTTTTAAGTTGCATAAAGTTTCTTTTCAAAGAAAATATTGAATTTTTTTTTGTTAATTTATTTTTTATTGCATAAATAATTGTTTCTATAGATGGTTCAATAACTGGAATTTTGATATTAATTTATTTCCCATTTCATAAATAATTTTTTGTATACATTTGTCATGCAAGGAATAAAGCTGTAACATATTTTTTCTGCCACTTCTAGCACTTTAAATTCCGGCTTCGGTTTAAAAATAAAAATTAATTAAATTTAGCTAGTGACATTGGCCTGCTGGCCGCCAGAGAATCCAAAGCCCGATGAGGAGTCCAAGTCGCCGAATCCTGCGGCGGCCTCATTTACCGATGGTGGGGTAGGATTCCGGAACTGATCCGCCGAGATGCGGGTGAACAGGATGCCCACACCCTCGATCATGGAGAGCAGGACGCCCCCGATGATGGCACTTCCTGCCATGGCGGCCACTCCGTTGCGAGAGGCCAGAACTCCGCCGGTCACCGCTCCACTAATAATCGAGTTCCATGGGTCCTCCTTCTTGCGCAGTTGGACCAGACTGCAATCGCAAATACTGAAAACGGCTCCCCAGGCCGCAAAATTGCCGGCAATGACCGGCGATTTGGCCTTCATGGCCGCCACACCCCCTGCGACCCGTCGCCCGAAGCCCTGAGGCGCATTCCGGAATCCCTTGAGTCCTTGGAAGACCCCGCCTCCAATGCAGCCCATGGCAAAGGCCCCTCCGCAATCGTCAACAATGCGATGGGGACACGGTTCCCGAGAGTACTCCTCCATTCTGCAAGGATTTCCTATCACTGGCCGAAAAAAGAACAAATTGAAAACTAAATTTGTTGAATTTTTAGACTTGCGTTTGTGATATACGATTGAGTTTTTTGTGACGTGATGGGGCTCAAAATGTATGTGGAAAATTTCTGAAATTGTGGAATGTTAAACAATCCGAAAAAGTCATGTGATTTGTATGGCATACCTTACTAGTCTTTTGAAAAGGAGTATTATCATATCTAAATTCTAAATTAATTGTTTTTAATTTTTAAAAACAATTTATGTTTATTGTTGGAAAATAATTGTATCGTATTCACCATCTATATAATTAAATGTTGTTCAAATTATACAAAAACCTCGTATAAATACCTTTTAACTTGTTTGTTGATAGATTTATAAGGAACCAAGTATCCCAAACATCAGAATTTCAAACTCTATTCTCCAACTACAGGTTGTGAGTGAAAAGTACTTGGTTTTATTTGAGCTCCACCCCTCCAGAACCCATTAGCATACAGAACCAGAGTTGCAGAGCAAACAGAGTCGCACGTGGATCGGTAATCTTTGGCCCGAAGCTCCCAGGCACAAAAAGGTTAAATAGCACAAATGTCGGACCGTAGTTAACCATAAAATTTACTGCCGCAGCTGGACAACTTCGATGGGGAGTGGTATGGGTATGGGGATGGGGCTCTTTCCAAAGACGCAGTTCCTACAAAAGGCAGACGGTGGGAAACGGAAACAATGAGACCGATTGTCGTCCGCCGATAAAACCGAACCGAACGAAACCAGAACCAAAACCATACTACATATTCCAGAAAGGGAAGCTTACGATTACGATTACGATTGCATGCATAATTATCACGCGAGCATAATCAAAATTTTGAAACTGCCGCAACTGTGTTTGTTTAGTTCGACGCAGAAAAAATAAAGGGGGGAGTCTTTAGACCCTCGATGAATATCTCCGCATAACAAGGTGTCAGACAGCAGTGACAAATGAAAGTGAAACCCCGATCGAAACCGAAATCGATGGTTTCGGACATATAAATAGTATGAGGGGGACACCTGGACACACACGTAGCGCCAGTCCATTGTTTTCCAGGACAACTCTCGTCAACTTGACATGTAAATCGTTAGAAAGTGTTGCACTCGATTGATTGCTCTCACTCCCGGGAACATTATCTAAGATCCATTTGTCAATGGAAATGGTGGCAGGATTGGAACTTCTTTAATTTGTAATTGTAAATACAGGGCATATTGTTTGCTGGATTTACACTGAAATCTTCATTTCCACGTTAATTGTTGTCGCTTATAAATGATTGAGCTGGGATCAGATTGATTTGGTGTTAATGTGGGCACATTATGCGAGTGGCCTGAAAGGATTGGCCATTCCGGCGAAGGACGCGAACTGGTCTGGGGTTTCCCACGAATTCGGGACATTTTCTAAGGGGATATTTTACCGGGAAATCACAGGGAAAGTGCAAACTCCAGTGGGAAAAAGTATTGGAGGAGGGATTAGACTCGCAGTTTTAATAATAAATGTTAGTTTATTATTATTATATTTAATTCTATAGATATAGATTTATTTATAATACATAAATTGGCTAAGAAAAATATAGAAATATTCCTATGATTAAATGCTTTGCAAATCCATAATTTGTTTTAGAAAATGATCAAAACAAAACAATAAAGATTAAGTATAACTGTTTACTCAGGCCTGTTATCATTTAAAGCAGATGATTACTACGAATACAATTTGCATAAAAATTGTTCCGTTTTCCATCTTCCGATCTTGAGTTGCTCCGTTAAAAGGGCAGCTGTGATGCAACCTACTATAGATGAGATGAGGAATATGCATCTGCATAACCGGTGGACAAAAGAAATCGGAACTGAACTCATTTGCCCGATTCTCTTCAAGAATCCCTGCACATGCCAAAACGCCAGCGAGAACAAAGGGGCGAAACAATTGCGGTTGCATTACCCCAGAAGTCCAATTCAAATTCCCGACAGCCTCCAGCCGGGCAATGAAATCCAGAATTCAGAGCTCGGAATCAAAGGGCAGGCCAGGAGTCGACAAAGGATGTGGCTCAGGTAGGACCCCGTGGGCCCAGGGCCTGCCGCCAAAAAAAATGCTCAAATAATGCTGAAAATCTCGAACGGTGCACTATTGTTGTGTCCTGTGCCCCGACTGTGATTACTCGTATTCCGATGACGATCATGAATGTGGCTCTTCTAGGCACTCAGAAAAATCGTTAGTTACTTTAAATTGATTTTGCAAACTTTATTCCAAAATAAATTGCAAAAAGCTATCATGTGAGGATTTTCCTATAACACTCGAAGCTAATATATAATTTAATATCAATACGTCATATTATTTCAATAAAATTTATTTATTTTTTCTGTAAAATGTATTTATTTTTTCTGTAAAAGTAAGTAAAATTTAAAGAATATATTGAAACAATTAAATCACTTTTTTACCCTACCAATATATGTTAATAAAAATACATAGATCTGTTTAATAATATTTATAAATATTTTTTACTGAAATTAAATTAATTTAAATTGGCCAATTCGCATTTTGCAATTATTCCCATATTTTCCCAGGTGTACTTGATGGATTCCCCTCCTCATCATCGCCATTGTGCGCCCGCAGATGCAAGTCAACGTCCGAATCGAAACTCGATTTTTTTGGGCTGAGGGCAAACAGATGCACGTCTTGCCAAAAATCAAAAACCTAAAACGGAAAACTGAAAACCCAAGCTAAGGGCCTAAAGGACGAAGACGCGCCAAAGGAGAAGAATCCGAGGAGAATTTCGGGGCTGAGCGGCAGCTGTCAATGCCAAGCCACCAACGCGCCACCCTCGAGTTGACATTATTTCAGTGATTCCTGATTTCCGAGTCCTGAATGCTCCTGCCTGACTGCCTGCCTGCAGATGTCCTTTGGGTTTCCTTGGCCGCATTGTTATTGGCCGTTCACCCGCCCGCCCGGTGCAATGATTTTTTCCTTAGCGGGTTTTTTTTTGCAGTCTGTGTCTAAGGAGCATCCTTCTTGTGTTTGGGCACTGAGGTCCTGCCAAAAGGTGTTGGAAATCCTGTTAATAGGGGAGTTCCTTCGGCCTGACCTCGCATAACTTGGTGTGTGGCTGCTGGATAGGGGAAGAAATGTCCAATATATCAAGGATTAAAGAGGGACATAAAATGGACTTCCCCAAGGAAGTTTTCCTGGGTTTAATGGCCTTTTTCTATAGCAAAATATATGTATAATATAATATAATATTCATATTTTTAATACTTTTTACTTTGATTAATGTATTTGCAACATTTTATTATACTTTGAAAGCTATAACCAGAATATTTATCATTTAATCTATCAGTTCATATTATCCTTGTCCATTTCTTTACAATTCTTCATTATATTTTCCATGCGGAAATCACTATTATTAAATCCATAATCGCTTTCCACCCCTACTGACCAGACAAAAAACTCTCCCTTTTTTATGCGTACCCCATAATCACCGCAACAGAATTAAATAATATTTACACACTTCATTTAGGAGACACGTGTAATAGGCTAAACAGAGTGTTTAGTGTGGCCAACAAGCAGGACACACGCGATGTGCCCTAATCAGCTTAGTCGTCGCAGGATAATGGAAAGTTGGGGGCTACCTTTGGATGACAGGACGCTGACAACAGAGCTGGTAATGCCATTGCCAGGATAACGAACCGTGAATAGGCGCGAAAACCTGCAAGGGACCGAAGAAATCAGGAAAACCAAGGGGAATCGAACCGAAAGTCAAGGCAGCTGCCACAAGTGCAGGACTTGCGACAATAGAGCTTGCCGTTCGGATAGTTTTTGGGGTCTGTCTGGGTTCGGGGGTCATTCACAATTTGGCGCAGACAATGGGACATACAGGTAGCTGTAGCTGCTGTATAAAAAACCCGCACATAATCGCCGACAGATACGGCCAGGTGATCCAACTTTTTGATTTCTTCTGGCTAAGGGACATTGATACGCCGCCATCGCCGGAGGATTCCGGGAAGCAATTCCTTTCGCTGGCTTCTCAAAACATTTACTCCATTGTATGGCCAACCTATTGATTGTGCAATGCACCCGGCCCGTGGCAGTGATTTTCCCTGCTTCTCCGATCTTCGATTTATGGATCGCAGCTCCTTTGTTTCGTGCCAAAAAAATAGAGAGCCCGACCTGGGGGTAGCATAGTAATAGTAATCAACAATTCATTGTCAACGAGATCACACATCGTATATCTTGGGCCATAGTTTGTTTTCCTTGGTGGTATCCTTAATGTTCGTTCCTTTCTTTTTCCTTTCTCCTCTTCGTATCTATTTTTTTTGCAAAAGGTGCACCGGGCCAGGTGAGCTGGAGTTACTGTTAGGTTATGATGGAACTGGAACCATTGGACTGTGAAGGAGTGGGGGTCTAAGGTTGAAAAACTCAGACTTGAAAGCTGGAAAAACAGTTATAAGGGAAAAATTAAATTAAATTAAATTAAAAAAAATAAATATTTCAAATATAATTTAAATGTTTTTAAGGAGCTGCTGAATAGCAAATAAAATAATAAGTAATTGGCAGTACATTGAATAAGATATTGTCGATTAAATATTACAAAATAAAAACCGCTTAAATCAACGTTTCAAAAATTCTTCTACATCTTTTTTCTCCAACATTCCTCCATTACCAATTTCCCTCCCTTTTGACCCAATTCTTTTTGCAGTCTTTCTCCCGGCTCCTCTCCTCACAATGCCGACTGAATTCTTTTCTGCAGATCCTTGTGTTCGCCATACAACAAATGAGCCCAGGACAAGGTGCAAAAATGGGACGGGCCCATTGTCAACGAAAATCAACCAGGGAACAACAATAAAATCGGAAAGCAGCTGAGCACCTGCAGAAATCCCAAGCGAGTCGGGGGTGGAAAGGTAGAAGTCCCGAAAGGGTTTTCCCCAAAATATTGGGTTAATGAATGAAGTGGAAAACACTGGCCGCCCAATCATCTACCTAATGCTAATGAGCAGGGATTTTTGCAAGTCAGGTACTTCGGTACTTCAGCGGATGTGTGTGCGGACGACAAGTGCGGATTTTCCCGCGGGATGAATGACGAACGGCGGGTTATCCGCGATGTCCTGCGGGCAATTCCGCGGCCCAGGATTTCGACGAGGTGATCATTAGGTATATGGGATATGTGCGGGCCATGGCTGTCGTGGTTGCGCGGAATAACACACGTAATAACCAACGGAATCCGGGATGACCCACCAGGTAGGATATATCCGATATGGAAGAAAAACCCCCAGCCAGTTTTCCCACTCGCCGCTGTTGTTTTGCTTGAGTTTCGCTGACTGCGTAATTGGATAAGCTGGGAAATTACTTTAAATCCATACTCTGATCCACATCCGGAGAGTTGCCAAAGAGGAAAATACGCGGCAGGGAAATACGAAATGGAAATGCGGCTGGGTTATTGGCTCGAATATTTCCCATATTCCCTCACGCCATTGGTCGCAGGATCGAAGGATCGCGATCGGGGAATTGGAATTCCGCGCTGGAATTTTTTGTCACCTCTTGGGTTTATCAAAACTTTTGGGTTTAATATGGATTTTTTCCCATTTTACCAACTCGCCTGGTTTTTTCATTTCTCGACAGCCCCGGGAAATCGGACTTGGCTATGCGGGCTCGTCTGTTTTTCCTCCATGCGGCAGTGGGAGTTGAGTTGGGAAACTTTCCCAGCCATGATAGTTGGAGGGGTGGCGGAAAAGTCTGGAGGTGCTCGGTGGGAAAGTTGTGTGTGCGCGATGAGGCAACGAGTCAAAGATCAGGGGAGGTGGGAAAAGTCCAGGACTTGGATGTTTTGTATGCTGTATGGTTTTATTTGGCACTTTGAATGTTAAAAGCAAAATAAAATGTACACAAAACTGTATATTTTTCAAATGTTTCAAAAGGAACTAGTCTTTAAAAATAGGCATAAATATAAAAAACTTTAAAAATATTTTAATAAGGTATTTCATTTCTGAAAATCATTTAACATAGTTTAGTTTAAGGTTATTATTTATTTGAAGTGCAAAGTTATATATTTTAGATAAGCTAAATTAAATTTATAGGATTTATTGCTAAGGTATATACAAAATCGGTAAAAAGTATAAGTAAATGAATTATCATAAAAATGTTTGATGATTGTTTAGTTAAGATAGTTTTGTGACTTTGCTTGTTATAATATGGCTTTGTTATAATATAATTAAATATTTTTCAAATAATTGATGATGGATTCTAATTTCCTAGCTTTTTACTAAAAGTGGTCATTTATCACTTTTAGTTTGGAACCTTTAATTGCTTTTGCATGTTTCCAAATATCATCAACATGTTTAAAGTTTTAAAACAAATCGTGGGAACAGGATCACTACATAGAGCAAAGGTAAGCTCGCAGGAGACTAGACATTAAGTCAGTTCCTTTCTAGTTATGTAATGACAGTTCCTATATCCCTTGGAAAAATCTCCTCCCAAACAACTCCCAACGATCGCTGGCAATGAGCCACTGGAGATGATCCATAAGTCAGCGTAGAGTGCACCCCGGAGTTGACACTTGGTGCTCGGAATTCGGCTCATTATCAGTGGTGTTATTTTTGGAACACCTCTCTTTGCGAAGGTGTCAGTTTTGTCAGTCCAGGTTCAACTCCCCCACCCCCAACCGAAAAACTGAATTTAGTTTCCCGGCAGATGTACTCCTAGCACTGGCACTCGATCTAAGTGCAGAAACCACCCCCAAATAATAGGAGTCCAATTTGACTCGTGCTTAAAAATAGAAAATTACTTAGGGTGGCATACTATAGGTAGGGAAGCGATAGTGTAACTTGTATTTTAGAGTTTCCCGAAACCTGCAGGAGTTATTACGGGTGGGTTGTGTTGTGGATAGAAATTGGAGAGCCAGCAGAGCTGTCATAACTTATAGGGGGGATCGTATCGTATCGGTTAGGGATCCTTTTTCCCTAAGAGGGTGCGCCTGCGCCTGCTTTCTGCCCTAAAAGAGAGCGAGAGAGAGCGGTAGAGAGAGAGAGAGCAGGTAGGGCTGGGAAGTGAGGGAAATACGCAATAAGGGTATGGGAAATGTACTATTGTTGTTGTTGCTAGGTAGCGACGCACACGTGTGAGTCTTGTTGTTGTTGTATTTCTGTTGTTTTGAAGAAGAACCACCACCAAATGCTGGCAGCGACGCCGGCAGAGGCCGAGGCAGCGGAGTTCCGGGTATAAAAGAGCGTGCTCGGCAGTCGACCTGTCACAGCCACCTCAGCTCTCGTTGAGAACGCAACAACCGATCTATAACTCGAAAAATCGAAATCGCATCATATAGAAAATCTTAGCTCGAACGTACCAACGATCTTTAAATTGATCTCTCTTCTAACCGGAAACTAAAAACTTAAACGCACTTCATAAAAATGGCCGCCAACTACAAGAGCTGCCCGCTGAAGAAGCGCCCCATTGTTTTCGTGGAGGAGCGACTACCGCAAACGGAGGCCTTGGCTCTCACCAAGGACTCGCAGTTTGCCCAGGATCAGCCGCAGGATTTGTCCCTCAAGAGGAGCCGCGAAGAGGAGTCGCCCCAGGATTACCCAGAGCCCGAACCCAAACGCGACTATGTGCTGAATCTCTCCAAGACACCGGAAAGGATCTCCAGCTACAACTCCTGTCTATTATCGCCACCAGTGGAGGATCAGGATTACCAGCCCACCGATATCCATATGCGTGGATTGACAGCTGGAACTACTGGTTATACCACCACTTCCCCGGTTAATCCCTTCCAGTCCGCCTTTGTGATGGCCGCCGGTTGCAACCCGATCTCCGCCCTTTGGAGCAGTTATCAGCCCCATTTGGTCAACGCCTTTCCCTCGCCCGCCAGCTCGATGGCTTCTCCGCAGTCCGTGTACAGCTACCAGCAGATGACTCCACCCTCCAGTCCCGGTTCGGATTTGGAAAATGGATCCGAGCCCGAGGATCTGAGCGTGAGGAATGATATTCCACTGCCGGCTCTGTTCCACCTCTTCGATGAGGCCAAGTCCAGCAGTGCGGCCAGTGTGACCAGCTCCTCGTCGGGCTATTCTTCTGGATATGCTCCTGCCATGAGCTCCTCCTCCTCCTCTGCCGCCTCTTCGGTGGCCAAGAACTACCGCTTCAAGTGCGACGAGTGCCAGAAGATGTACTCCACCTCGATGGGTCTGTCAAAGCATCGCCAGTTCCACTGCCCCGCCGCCGAGTGCAATCAGGAGAAGAAGACGCATTCCTGCGAGGAGTGTGGCAAGTTGTACACCACCATTGGAGCCCTCAAGATGCACATTCGCACCCATACGCTGCCCTGCAAGTGCCCCATTTGTGGAAAGGCCTTCTCGCGGCCCTGGTTGCTCCAGGGACACATCCGCACCCACACCGGAGAGAAGCCCTTCCAGTGCCCCGACTGCCCGCGATCCTTTGCCGACCGCTCGAATCTGCGAGCCCATCAGCAGACGCACGTGGATGTGAAGAAGTACGCCTGCCAGGTGTGCCACAAGTCCTTCTCGAGGATGTCCCTGCTGAACAAGCACTCCAGCTCCAACTGCACCATCACCATTGCGTAGGATTCTCAGGAATCTAGAAATTAAAAAAACTAAAACATTCCGCTGGCGAAGACCAAACAAACAGACAATACCCAAGTTTAGTTAATACTAAGTCGATTCGGTTTTGGTGCTACTACTTATTACTATATTTATTTCAGTTCTAGTATTCCTAGTTCCTAAGTTCATGTATATTGCTTCACTGTCACAAAACGCAGCATTCGACCAAATCTACTCATTTAATTATTATCCTAATTTATGTATTCTCATTACTGTTAAGCCCACTGTTGTTAAGATTATTTCTAGTTGTAAGAGAATTAATATTTTTACAAAAATAAAATATACAAAATCATAAAAGAAATTTAAATGGTATTTATTATTTCTTCTAAAATATTTCTAGGAATTATTTTACAGGAAAAATTTGACTAGAAATTAAATGAAATTTTGTATTGAAGCTAGAAAGACTTAAATTAAATTTGAAACTGTTTAACAAATACTTCTCATTCATTGGAAAACATTTTTCTTTTCTCTCTCTAATTTCTATGACCCTTCTCATACACCATAATTAACAGGAAACCAAACATCCGCATCTTGGGGACTCGGTTCATTCCCAAATTTTGTGACAATTTCCGCCAACCCTCTCGAAAATCCAGAAATCACAACAATAGCAATATCGAATTCCCGGAGAAGAAACACCTTTGGCATGTGCAAACAGCGAACCGATTTGTCATACACTTTCCATTTCGGGGACTTCCTTTCAACCCGCCCCCAATATTAATATTCCATCGATCCATATCAGTCGGAATTTTTTTTGCACCTTTAGCCAATGCAAATATTTAATTAGCTGACACAGCCGACATTTCTCTTCACGTTTCCCTTTCTGCAATCCTTTGCCAGCATATTTTATTTGCCAAACGGATCTCGGCGCATGCGTCCCGAGTCCCAAAAGGATAGCAAAGGACACCAAAGGACCGAGTGCAGGTGATAAACGTAGCGACGGCTGCTTATCGAGTCCTGATTGACATGGCAGAC
The DNA here is from genome assembly GCF_030179915.1 of Drosophila takahashii. Taxonomy (NCBI): domain Eukaryota; kingdom Metazoa; phylum Arthropoda; class Insecta; order Diptera; family Drosophilidae; genus Drosophila; species Drosophila takahashii. Next base: position 3,369,094 of record NC_091678.1, on the reverse strand, counting down.
GGTAGTTCAGGTCCTGATTGGATTGGATTACCACTGAAGCATGCCTGGAAAAGAGGAACCCATCGAGGTTTATCTGACTATTTGATTAGAGCCGAGTGCGGTGATAAGACTTTGTGGTGGACAGGTATGAAGCATAAGTCCCAGATATGTGGGTAAAAAAATTAGCTTAGGCACGTTTTGGTAATCCACTAACAAAGACATTTATTATTTAGAATTTAAGATAGGTTAATTTCATAAAAACTTCACATAATAAAATATGACTTATTAGAAAAGTACTCAATAAATAAAATAGCTTATTGAACTTAAAATATTTATTTGTTAAAACACTTTCTATGCAGTCTTTTTTGAATAGAAAATCTATCATTTATACTTTTATCTACTATTTCTTTCTTATATGGAAAATATATCATGTAAGCTTTTATATACTATTATACTAGGAAATTAGTTGGGGACTTCAATAAAAGACTCATTTTAGGCAACTATGCATATTTAGTTGTTAAATTTGTTTATTGATAAACTAAAATTTTGTGACTTCAAATAGAAGGTAAAGAAATAATATAGAAATGTATTACTTAATGTATAACTTAAATGTATTACATAGATTTTAATTTCAAAATACAAAAAAACACAACAATTTTTTTTTTTTACTTTTACTTATCTCTTTGAAAAACTTTACATGTTTAGTTTTTAATAAATTCTAGTTATTAAATGATTTACGAGGTATTTCTTAAATAATTCTGGACTCATTGTACGACTTTTTCATTATTAAACTGAATCCCTTAAAATGTGTGACTGCCGTAACACAATGTGGGACAAACCATTAGCGACATTTGCTGCAACAGCAACACCTTTCGACCATAAATAAGAGGGCCCACAAAAAGAGATTCCCAGAAGAAACCAACCGGGAAACAAAGGGCAATCATTGCAGTTCCCCGGTAATCAGAGCGCGTCTCTTGTGCAATTGCAAAAAACTGAGACTACAGATGCAACTGGTCACATCAGCTGTATAAGGAAGGGAAACACCTTGCGGGGAAGACAATGCCATAGACCGAGTCCAAGGACCGCTGTACCTGTCGCCCGATTGTCTGCCCAAGATTTCCTCACCCAGTGACCTACTGGGACTTCTGCCCATGTGATCTCTGCCGCCCTTTGTTGCTGCGGCATCCTTTTTTGCCATTGTCCTGCGGCTAATCAGTGCTTAAAAAGAAGCCAAGGAAATCATAGACCACAGAAAGTCAGCCGCTCTTTGCGCTTCGCTGAATGCAAATCCCCAGATCACAGATCCCATATCCCAGAGCCACCTGAGATCGGGGACTTACTCCCCATTAGTCCAGGCAACGCGATAACAAATTGCAATTGACAAAGCAAACGAGATGCGATCGATGGAAGCCACATATCCGAAGACTCCGACTCCGATTCCGAATCCGATTTCGATTCCGTGGCCCATTCCATGCCATACAAATCGATGGCGGGCCGAGATACAAGCTGCGGCATTTGTAATTGCCAAGAAATCCGGGGGGCAGAAGAGGATCAGGCGGAGCTGAAGGAGTTTGGGGAGGAGGAGAAGGAGGAGAAGGAGGAGCAGGAGGAGCTGGCCTGGCAATCAGCGGCGCATGTCACAGAGCGCTAACAAAAACTAGAAAAAGTTAGTTGACTTCTTGAGGCCAAAGAGTAAAGTACTCTTTCTTATAAAATAAATATATTATATATTTTATTTTAATTTTTTGAGTTTATATGCATTTTTTTAAAATTTTCTACTGAAAATAAAGATTTATTATTTAATCCAAATATATTTCGCTTTGATTTTTATTCATTGCTGGTTTTATAAAATTTAAATATGAAAATATTGCATTTAACAATTATAGTTAACTTTGAAAACGTTTAACTTTGATTTTAATAGGAAAATCTATTTTTAATGAAGTAAAATAATATTTTCTACCTTAATTTAAATGTTTCCATTCATTCAAATATTTCGTTCTTTGCATTCAATATGAAAATATTTATTTTTACTATTCTTCTTTTATCAGTGTATAAGTCCATATTGTCAATTTAATAGATAGAGGTAGGATTTATAAAGATCCTTGACTTTAAATTTAAAATCTTTATTGTTTTAAAGCTAAAACTATTTTTAAACAATCAAGAACTACTAGAAATGTTACAAAAAATAGTTTAAAAAATTTAATTATTTCTAGTTTTTATTTGAAAACTTAAATTCCCCCAGTTAGGGTATATAAAAAAAGAAATGCCAGCGCGAAGGCAAGACAAAAAGCTCATGCAAAACAAACATTAGGAAATCCAATCCGAGCTCAGGCATCCAGCATCCAGTATACAGCATCCACATCCAACATTCAGCAGCCAGCAGCCACTTAGGCAGTCAGTCAGTGGAAAAGCCTGCATTCGGAGGAGTCACTGGTGCATTGGTGCACTGGTGGTGCTGAGCAGGAATCGTGGACCAAGTCGTCGTTTAGGACGTCTGAGATTACGAGCGATTACGTTTTACTCCAAATTTGTATGCTGCCAGAGTTGTAATTGAAAAAGCATCAACATTAATCTTGGTACTCTACTCTCGCACACACATATCGCCATCCCAAGTCGGCTGGCGATTTTCGATTTCGATTGGGAATCGGATTTCGTAAGCGGTTCGAGAGATGCCAGATAAGCGGGTGTAAGTGTGGGTAAGTCTGAGATCAGTATGATCCGAGCGGAAAAAAAAACATATTGCTTAATCGCTGCGCTGATGTGGAGCAGTAGATATGATCGGCAGATCTTCACCTTAGAGGTTTCCCCCCCTCAGCGGTCCTCGAAAATCGAAAATTCAGGCCCCGACAAGTGAGCGATGTGCGATCGCATGGCATAAATCAAATCCCGGAGAGAAATTGCGCCGCCGGCTGACAGCCCAGCCACGACAACTGTCCATCCAAGGAGCCATCCAGTCATCCAGAGCTCAACTTTATGCTTTATGCCAGGCCACATGCAAATGATCGTGCCCAGCATTCGACACCGGCCTGCGGATCGCAGATCGCGGATGGCAACCTGTCAGCGATCAGCGACCTTAACTGTAAAGCCAGTCGCAGACCGCATAGGTTCTATTGCATACACTTGAAAAAATAGGGGGTTACTAATACTATTTGCTTCTTAAATAAATAATTTTACTTGTTTGATTTTAGTCTTTAAAATAAATAAATGGAAAAAAAAATAATAACTATATTTGAAAGGAACACACAATTTTTTTTTAGGTTCTAGAAGAAATAGTAGAAATACTTAAGATAAGACCATGATTTTGAAAGTTTTTGGGGTGATTTATTGATAGGTTATTGATAGGAGAATATTATTAATTATCTTGAAAAGTATATATCAAATATTTTTCTTGGGTTTTCGAAGTATCTTCAGTAATTATGAAATTAAAGATTTTTTCGAAATGTCTGCATATAATTATTATATTTTCTTTTAAATTTTATTTCTTATATTCTTCTTTTTTATATTCTGTTTCAGTATTTTTCAGAGGCATAAAATCTTTATTATTTTCTGAATTTCTAAATTTTTTTTCTTTTGTTTTTATTCTTTTTTATATATTCTTTTAGTATTTGTATTTATTATATCCCCTCGAAAGCCCTAAAATCTTTATAATTTTCTGAACTTAAAGTCCGTTTCTTCCAGTGCATTTCTGAGTTACATGACCGGCGAAACCTGGCGTTAGTAGTCGCTAAGTGCAGTCAAGAGACGGCGGACTGAAGACTCCTGTGGCCATCAACTTGATGATGAGGCAGGCAGATCACCCAGCGCCCCCAAAGTCCCCTTAACCCTGGCCCACCATCGCCTGCTCTTAACCCCCTCGTGGGCTTCGTGCCTGGACTTGGACTGCTGTAGATCGGCGAGCGTTGATAAATGTTGTTACTTGTCGTTGGATGGTTGTAGTCTTCTGAGTTGTCGACAAGCCCGATCGATGGGTGGTTATAGTTGACATGTCGCTCTGTGTTTGCCAGGCCCATCATCTCATCCCAGAGATCGGCATTGGGATTAGGGATCGAGAATCGCGAATCGGGGGATCGGGAAAAGGGGTTCCTACCACTGATTGCCTTCTTTTCCTAGTGACATGTTCGCGAAAACGGTTAATTGCGGTTATGATTTCGCCTTGTCTCCCGTTTAATTAGCCGCCTTATATGCCACTCTAAAATTACCTTCACTTCCTGCTCTCGACATCTGTGATCATCGGCGGCCCTCATTTGCAATTTGAATTTCCCAAGAGCCACGATCCAGGTATAAATATTGCATAAAGTACAGTCAAAAAGGGTAGAAAGTAGCTCCGCTCCCCTCACTCCCCATTCCTTTCATATCCGATTCTTTAATTTGCAGGCAAATCGATTCCGACCCACTCCGATCGCCGATCCAGAGATCCCATCACTTCGCCCAGCGATTGCATCTACTTGACACACATCGCACGCAAATCGATGCGGTAGCATTTACAAATATACCATATATATTGGAATATAAACCCATCGGACAAAAATTTACAAGAGATGCGACTCGGTGTCCAAAAATAGCCGGCTCCCTCTTTTTTTTCGATGGCTTCAAGCCGATGCTCCTCCACAGCCTATGCCGCGAAATGATTTATGTATGCGACTTTCCTCAGCTTCATTCAGCTGGGCCTACTTTTTTGTTAGAAACACTCCATATGACCCTTAAAAATTCGGAATAAGTTCGTATTTCACAAGGGAGTTCATTGCCCACACTCAGTTTGCAGTTTGCTTAACCCTGTAACAAAATGTTATGTTCGGAAAAAAGGAGTACAATATAAACTCTTCTACTATGGAATTGTAAAACTGATAAAATGGATTCTTAGTAAATATTTAAAATATGTAATTTATTACAATGTAATTGAAAAATCACAATATGGATTCTTAATTAATATTTAAAATATATCATTTATTAAAAAACTCATCGAAGTATTCTAAAATATTTTAAAATTACATGATTCTTAAATAAATATTTTATTTATAACCCAGTATTAGAACGGTTAAAAATCTTCGAAAATGCTGGGGAATTTTGTAAGACCTCTGATTCACGTGACGGACTTTGGAGCACATGTGACGATAGACAAAAGCAAGCTAGAAATGCAAATGAACTGGGGATCGTATGGGATGGCCCCCCAATAGAATGACGTATGCAGTACGATCTGCTGAAATATGCATGAGGAGAAAGACTTTCTTCCGTTTCCGCTATGCGATAGCATACTAAAGTATATTTAACGAGCCGCCGATACGATGATACAGAAGTGTTGGCAGCACTTCATAAACTAACAGATTGTAAACGCCGGGTAATTAACTTTATCTTCGGGCCAGACGCACAACTGTCGGTTGGAACCGTCTGCTTATCGAGGGACTACGACGTTTACCTGTTCTGATTTGAACGCTGAAAGTGAAACCGTAAATTTCATTCCCATTCCCGAGGGTCCAATGCTGGACGTATCTTCCTCCTTTTTGGCCATCAAATCAAACATCAGGTGGCAGGACTTCTTTCATTCAGCGGTCCTTATGCCGCAGAAGATCTCAGTGCTGTTAACTTGGCTATTTTATGGATAATGTTGGTTTTTTTAAAGGAAATATAAGTAAATATTTATATTTTTAGGTAATATTTTTACAGAAAAATATTAAATATATAAAAAATCATAACGCAATGTAATACCCAAGAATAAGATCTGTTGTTTTCATAAAAAGAAGAAACAAATGTCATCATAATGTTGGAAATTAAAAAAAACATTTTTAACGAAAAAGCCTTAAATTTGAAAATTTTTCTACGATTTCTAAAATTATTCTACTAGTACACACAAAGAAAAAACTTGGTAAAATCAACTGTAATAATTGTCAAACAGGCCCCAACCAGCAAAATTGTCAATTCTACTAAGTAAATAGTCATTTCACAACAACAAAATACACACAATTAGCAAAGACACAAACCCAAAGCAAAAACAAAATACACGTAACTATTTTAATAGTTACGTAACTATTTTTGTTGGTCAATTTTACCAAGCAAATTTTTTTGTGTGTATACCAGTTTAAACCTCAAGATAAGCTTAGCTATTTTTACTGTTCCGTTTACCACTAATTCGAACCCATAATAACACATCACAGGCAGTCCGCTGATCACATTTTGGTGAGCTCGTAATTAATTCCAGCACTGCCCAAAATAGATACATCTTCGGAAGGCACAGGCACCATATGGCTGGCTGTTTGGCTGTCCGCCCCGCAAACAATGTCGATAAGGCTCAGCGCTCACCGCTCCCGACCCGCTTCATATCGAATATATATCGCATAGGATAGTTAGTGGCAATTAACACGACACGCTCAAGTCCTTCGTGTGCCGTTCGTGTGCTGCGCCGGACTCACTCACTTTTCATCAATTTCTCGGGTCCCGAGAACCCACAACAGTTGGCCAAATGCCCCTTTCTGACCAAAGGCCAACCAGCAGTTTTCCCTAATGAATTCATTCGCTTCACTTTCTGGCCATAATCGGGGGTTCATTATCCTGTGCGCTACACTTCTGATGTTTCGAATGTTTCGGATGTTTCTGTGATGTTCTCTGTGTTTTCCATGTGCAGTTGCAACCCCCACGATCGAGTTTTTGGAATTGGAAATGGTAAAAGGATTGAGCATTCTTCGAAATTTATTGGGTGTGTCCGGCATATTATTCCTTGTTTGGTCCTCGTGCGTCCGCATTTTTCAGAACATTCTGATGGTGTTTTGATAAGCGGTTAGACTCTGAATCCGACCGCGATTAATCAAAGGGCGGAGTCACATATTTTATAGTTAAAAAAGGGTTGCTCATATTTTTCATTTGCATACGAAAGTTTAATTAATTAGCAATAATACTTTTAATAAACAATATTTTTAAAAATTTATTTATGAAGATTGAAGTATTGAAGTATTGAAGTATTTCAAAATTAAACATTAGTTCATTGACCAAATGCTTATAAAAAAAATGCATAATAAGAATTTACTCACCTAAATATTCCAAAAGGAAAAAAGTAATAATTTATTCTAGTTTTAATGCACTATTTGTCTTAATTAAAACAATGAAATAAGAGCAATTCAGGCTTACAATTAACATGCGACTACATTTATAACAATTTTACACCATTAATGTAAAAACCAAATCTATTTATAACTTACTCGTTTTGTAATCTTTAATATTCTATATTCATAATATAAAAATCCCAGCTTTAATTGTCAGCATAATTTATTATAGGTTGACAATTTCTTTAGTAGTCTAAATTAAAACCAGAAAACAAGAGCACTTTATGCTTACAATTTACATAAGCCAGCTTAATTAATTAGCACTCGTTTGTTCAGCCCTGGCAATTTGCATTAACCTGCAGGCAGAAACCATGGCTAAACGGAACCAACTGCCGTAAATCAGCTCGAATCGAAGTTATATAGCCACCCACATGAGTCGGCCGACAACTGGCGCCAGTCTTCTGTCTTTTCTGTTCCGACTCGGATTCGCGTGCTCTTTTCTGCCGTTCTGTTCTTAGCATTTTCAAGACCCGGCGCATTTTCAATTAAAATTCAAATTGATGCAAACAAGTGGCCAAGCCCAGAGCCCCAGAGACCCCAATCCGCAATACCCAATACCCAGATTCTGAGCCCAAGTCCAAGTCCAGGCCTCCTCGCGCATTAGCAAATTGAAATTGAAAATGCTCCACTGCTCGAGTGCTCCAATGCACCAACGCCCCCGAAGTGATTTCTTTATTTCAGCCAGTTTGCATAAAAATTATGAGAATGTTACCAACGAACCCAGAGAGACGTCGAATCTGTCAGAGATGGCGTCGCTGGTGACGCCCGATAGTATCGCCACTCGAATGGAGTTAACACTTCCAGTGCCCCCGGGCAATGGGGGTTTGTTCCTATAGAGTCCCCCATTTAGTTCAATGCCAGAGTTTCGTTATCACGGCCAATAATCAGGCGGTGGATTAATTGCGAAAAGTGAATGAAACTGCCGCCAAGGGGAAAAAAAATATAATTAAAGTTCCAGAAAATAAAGCAATATACAATAAATTATATTTCTTACGTTAATATTATTTAAAATATATTTAAATATTTATTTTTCCAAATAAAAACGTATAACCCTTAATTCATTAGTTCATTTCCCTGTTACTTTCCCACCCATCCACCTTACCCACCTCGCCCCCGAGGCCATCTTTTTTTTACTCCCACATGCACTTTCGATTGCCGGATGGACTGAGAGCCATTGGAACCACACCCAGTTCACCAACTCAACCACCTTACCGCATTACGTATGAACTCCTTTTCTCCATTGAGTTGACCACCCTCTGAAGCTTGGGAGTTGGCATTTCCTAGTCGCGCGGTCGGTCAAAAGCCTTCCTGGAATTAAGTTACAGCAAGTGCGATGCCCACCCCCCTCGATCGCCTGGTCAACCCCCTTTCTGGGGGACATGGGACATCGAACAGCGACCATGTGGCAACTGGGCGACCATAATGCAACATGACATGCGCCGCATGTGCAGCAACACAGCCACAGAGTCTCTCGGGCCGAGTTGCAAATATGAGTTCATTATTTAAACGTTGACCAAAAAACAAATTGACAAGTAAATGCGGCACATGGTCGGCTCGTTTTGGACTTTTCTTTGGCCATACACAATAAAGAAAATTGGATTTTTTTGGGGAAAAATGGAGATGGAAAATTGTTAGGATTAAATAAAAAGAAAATATGGTTTTTAGATTGAAATAAAGGAATATACAACATTTTATAAAATCTGCAAGGAAAACGGTCACTCTGTTTCGAAACAATCCGTGAAGGGCAAGTCCACACTGCAATGTTTGTAGAAGCTTTTTTGGAGATTAATAGAAATTTTATTAGTTTCGGAAACCTATCGCCGATAAAATGTCTTAAGAATTATAAATTTTTTTCTGAGTACACCCTATCTTGGGTTGGGTTCAGTGGAGTTCGCTGCAGTGGGTTCCTAGGTGGGTTTTACTCCTTCTGCTCCAATAGATGTGGATGATGTTGCGCACATGCGACGCTCTGGTTATTGTTGTTGCTGTTGCTATTGCTGTTGTTGCTGCACACAGATCAGCGTCATCAACGCGTACACATTCTGCTCATAAACGACTTTGGCCGCTCGCTGGCATCGCATCGGACTTCAAAGGAAACTCACAGGAGGCCGACGAGCGCCACGCACTGCGCCAACTTTGGTGGTGCTGGCTTGATCTTTGGCCGGACCGCACCACACTGCACCACTCTACACCACTGCACCACACTGGATCACAACGCACCGGACCGAACTGAACCGGACCTGATCGGCATGGGGATGGGGCGGAACGGAACGAAAAGCACTTCCCACTTGTTGGGCCCAAGGCACTCAAAAATAAAAGTGGCAAAAAATTTAATATTGAAAAAAGAATTTGAATATTTAATATTTCTCATTATTAATTAACTTTATAGTACGGTGCATTAATTTCTTCATATAAAATACATTCATTTAAAAAAGCAAGTTGTTTTTTGAAACGAAATTTATATTAATAAAAATAATTAAATTTATAAGGAGGTCAACCTGTCATTTTTAAAGAGACTTTTTGACGATTAATAAATATTTAAAATTCCGAACCCATTTTAAGAATAGGATAACAACCCTTTAAGAAAATATATATTTGATAACAGCACTCACAAAATGAGGGCTTTAGAGGACTTCATTTGAAAATACCAATGGAACGTTCCCTTCAAGTTTATAAAATATGTTGAAAAATTATTTGATGGCCTTAAAATGCTTAAAATGCTTAAAATCCAAGAATTTTTCGCAGTACCTTGGCTTTCAAAGTTCCCGTCTCCGTAAGTCGCCTGCAACGTCATAGGCCCGACTTGTTAACGCTTTTGGCCTACACAGTGTTAGCTTGCGCCTCCAAAGATGGTCCTTGGGGGGTGATATAGGGGGAAGGATCGAAGTCCCTCGCCTGCTGCGACTTGGTTGTCGTTGTCGTTGTTAATGATGCCTTATAATGCCAGAGCGCCTGATTTGCCACAATTTATTATGAAAAATCGTAATAATCTCGGCGATTTTCTGAACCCACAAGACGCATTTGTCTTTGGCGGCGCTTATCTTCCGCCGGCTGCGACTCCTCGGACTTTTGGCCATCCGTCAGCGTCGTCGATAGCTGGTTAATGCTCTTGGCTCAGGCTTAGGCTTTGGCTTTGGATATGGTTATGGCTGTGGCTTTCAGTCTTGGCCCGACTTGTGGTAACATGAGACCTGGCCGCAGTCAGTCAAGTTGCTCCTCCTCCGCTGAGCGTGTCATATTGGCGTTTCCTTTTCGCGGGCGACGCCCACGTCTCCTCCGAAATCGTTTCCAAATTGATTTTTGCCGTCAAATTTGCACAGCTTGCCGGGGAGTTCTTCCAAATGGCAGGTTTTCCTGAAGCAGTGTTGGGCTATAAAATATATAGATAACAACAAAGTATCTCAGAAAATAATTTCTAAAAGTAGCTTAGAGTTCATAGAATAAATTCTGATTTTTTATATTAATGAAATTATTCGGAAAATTTAAATTTTAATTGCTAGAAAAAGTAAAAATTTTGAGATCATACAAAAATGTTAAAACAATAATAAATAAGAAAAGATTTTAAAATAGGTGGTTCATCTTCAAATCTTTAGAGTTCTTTGTCTTTAAAAGTAAGAGAATAAAAAATTTTAAAAATATTTAAGTATTTTTTTTGCTATAAATTAGCTATGTAGTCATCTCCAGATTTCAGTCAGGGACATGGGCGAAAAATCGCCAGAGAGGGATCTGATAAAGAACGACCTCCTATTGGTTTTCGCCCACGCCTCTGATCGCCCAAGCCGCGCTTGTTGTCATCGCAAAATGTTACTAATAGTCGGAAATTACAAGCCAATAATCGTTTGTTTGAGCAGCTCTCCGGCTGTCGCCCTCTCTCACTCTTTCGCCATCTTACCTCTCTTTCTTTCTGAGTAGGTGTCTCGTGTGCGTCGGGACATTCTTTTGATAAATGATCTCGGGCCAGGTCAAAGCCAATTGGAGCCCGTTAACTCTTGGCCGAGGATCATATTTTATGCTTAAGTTGGCATATAACTAATCAAATTCAAATGCAATCCGAAGCGGAACTGCAGACATGAGAAAGAGAAACCTAATGGGAAATATTTGCAAGTATCGGAAAAAGTACAAATTCATTTTAAAATAAATTAAATTTTATGTCCTGAGATATTTTAGATAATTAAGAATTCAATGTAACAAATAAATGTTATAAAGAATAAAATATAAATTTATCTTATTTATTAAATATTTAAATCAGGTATTTAAAAGAATAAATATAGGCACGTTTCTTAAACATTTAGAGATTTTTAAAATTAATTTACTGATTTCAATTTATTTACAACGGATAAGCATGAAATTTCTCTGTACTTAAACAAATAGTAAAACAAAATCAAAGATAAGAAACTCAATTAATTTCAATTATTTAACTATTAAAGAAGTTTTCCTGTCTTTAAACCAAGATCGGCTATCAGCAACAAGTTAATCGATTCAAGACAAATTGAAATGCACAACTCTTAGGGAAAAACACGCGCAACGCGCAGATAAAAACTTTGACCAATTGATAACTGGCTGCGGCAGTCGGAGGAATATAGAAAAATGTTTATCTGCTAAATGCAACAAAGGTGTTTGCACATGTCCAAGCAAATAAAAGCCGGGCGCCGGCTTTTCCGATAGTGGCAAGCATTTTAGCCATATAGTCAGTGTCTCACAGTCGCATAGGAACGTGCGACGCCGTTCAGCAGGATAATGCAAATAAATTCACTGGCCAACCGTTGGGCAAACAAATTGCCCAGAGACGGAGACGCAGAAGGAGAAGGAGGCCCAGTCTCGCACAGACCCAGTCCCAATCCCAATCCGAGTCCAAATCCCATTCACATTGGACCCGGCCTGGCCACATGCAAAATCAAGATAAACGCTTTAATTGAGATTAAATTCATAATTACGATCGCACGGGCGACACTTTTATGGTGTTCTTTAATTAAAGTTTCTGCCGTGTGCCGTTGCAGTTGCCTTTTTTTTTTTGCTTTTTCTTAGCCTTTTTGCCGCTGCCGAGTCGCGGGACAAGAAATTTGAAACGCGCTTAGACGACGACCAGAAACTTGCCCTGCAGCCACAGATCCGTCCAGCTCAGCTCCGTTCAGGCTACACTGAAAAAAATGAAATTGGAAACTTAAGCACCTCAAAGAATACCAATTAAACAAGAAATATAGTTCAACTTGTAAGTACTAAATTCAATCTTTGCATATTTTGTCAACTTTTGAGATCTTACAAAATAAATGTATTAGTTTACTTGGCTTTTTTTACTTTTTTAAAAATTTTATACATTTATAACTTTTATTTCCAACTATCATTTAAAATTATGAATTCTTAAAAAAACACCTCTTTAAATTATTTAACATTTTACACATTTTTATTCATGCTGATCGATTTTAGAACATATTTCCATATTATAGATTCAAAACTGGGTTTCAAATGATATCATTTTGCTTTCTTTTTTTGCGTTTCTGAGAAATAATTGAATTAAAACAGAATTTGGCCAAGTGCAATTCTCTGGGAAGGTGTTGAGTAATTTTTTTTTTAACTTAACTCTGGGTATCGCCGCGCGCGACTTTTTCGCTGATTGAAATCGCAGCCGCTGATCACATAAATTGCCAGATTTTCGGTTTACATGACAGTGCAGTGGACCCCCCCCAAACCCCCCCCCCCCCCCCACGCTTTTCCGGACGCATAATTGCATTGTGCGGCGTGTGTAATTGAAATTAATATGAGTGAATTACCACAGCCGGAATGACGTATTTTTATGTAGGTAAATTTAACGCCCAAGACCCGGCCAATAATTAAGCAATTTAAGCGGATTGAGTTTTATACTCGGTGATTTATGGTAGCGCTCGATGGGGTTAAGAGGTGTCACGATATGTTAGGAAAACGTCGGAAATGCATGGAAATCTCAGGAATAGCCGCAAATCCTGGGTTTATAGAGGCGCCAGATAAGTTAGGATGGGAATTAACATAAAGGGCTGGCAGCTGTGTGCCTGTGATCCTCACATTTGACCATTACTCATCACGCTGATAAATCTGGGAGGCCCCCCATCGGACTCACAAATGAATTCCCACACACCCAGAAAAGATAAACGAATGCGTAAATTCATAGCGATCGGCTGATAAGGAAGCTGTGCACTGTGAAAAAATGTATGTAGTATGATTTATATTCTAACCAAATGATAAAACTTAAACGATGTTTTTATAAGCATTTGCTGTGTTATAAAAATAAAACAAAATATTTTTTAAATTAAAAAAATAATATTCATATGTAAATTCCTTTATTTCATATCTTATGATAATGTTAAATCTTATCGGATTTAATCTTATCAGTTGGTTGCAAAATGATATGATATTACCAATTAATAGCAAATTTTATTTATAAATCTTATCATTTAAATCTTATCAATTGATTACGAAACGATAAGAACTGCTCTGAATATTATTACCAATTAATTTAAAATTATTAATAATTATTATTATTTCCCGTGTAACCTTGGGTAGTCCAAAAGCTCCGCTTGCGACAGGAATTCATTTGAGACAATTAAATGGCCCTCCTAATGATGATGCCACAGCCCCAGAAAGATATGGGGACAGGCAGACAGATAGGTAGACAGTACAGACCGTCAGTCAGACCGGGCCGATAGATAAGGCATTAAAAAGCAATTATGACGACAAATCTGTAAACATACGGCACAGGCGTCGATCGTTTAATGGCGGACTTAACGCAACATTTAGAAGGTAATAAAAATCGAGGCGGGCGCCATTCGGTAGGAAAAGTCCAGGGGAGCAGCAGAAGCAGCAACCCAAGTCAAAGTTGCATTAACATAAAAATGTCATAAGGTTTACGGCGGAGATGCGCTTAGCCAGATCGATCGATCGGATAAATAGATTTAGTGGAGCTGCGTGGCCAGCTGCCGATCATTTTGCAATTGAAGCAGAGTGGGGCTCCATAATTATATGGCGTAGGTATTTGGAAATGGTATGGTTTGGCTTTCAGAATGTGACATAAATTATGAAAAGCGATCGTAAATCTCGGGTTGATCGCAGATCACTGATCTTGCGGGTGAGCCCGTTAGAAAAGGGCATCTCCCTGGGAAGAGGGTCTCCAAAATAGAATCTACAGATGGATTAGGCAAAGGGAATTTTAATGTATTAGATGTTTATAGAAATACGACAAATCATTTGTTATATATGCATGAAATACAACTCATGAAAGTCTATTATAGATATTCTGTATATTTCTTGTTTTTTAAAATTCATAAAACTATATTTATTATAATTCTGAAATTAATAATACCATAACTGAAGGATTAAATTAAATAAATGTAATAATTTTTTGAACATTTAAATTAACTTTGACTTCTATATTGATTTCTTAGTTAATGACCCATTTGCATACAATCTTCAGCGCTTGGTGGTCTCTAATTTAAATGAATCTGCTGACCGGAAACAGCACAAGCATTAATTATGTCTCTAATTCCCGGAAAGCGAGCTCTATTTTACCCAACCCTTTTTTTTAAACATGTCGTAAGAAACGAAACTGACCAGGCACATGCTACGAACAGACATATAGAACTTTATTCCGATCCCCATCCGCCGAATCGTCTTCAAAGTGGATGTGTTCCCTCCTGAGAGACGGCAAACATTCGCTCATTGAGCGTAACAAAGGTGCACCTTCAATGAAGCCTAACCAAATAAGGCACGCCACGCAGTCGGATGACAGCTTTTTGGGGTGCGCTCCACAAAACTTGACTTGCGTTTCCAAGGTGGAGGAGGAGGAGGGGTTACCTGGGAAAGGAGCACCCATTTTACCTGCGACGCTCTCTGTTTGGGTGACTAAACACTTGTTTCGCTTCAATAACGCACCGATCGTCGATCCAAGTCCACCTCCAAGTCCATACCGCTGTCATCTTCTGGGCAACGCTTTCGAAATGAACAAAACATACACAGCGCTACAAATGGCTAACAAGCAAATGTGTGACGACACTGGGAGAAAATCGGGAATTAATTCGACTAAAAATCGTATAAAAATAAATAAAATTTGAAAACGAATTTTTAAAGTTTAACAATATTTATGAATTGAAAAGAGGTGATTTTATAATCCTTCTTCGTAGATATAAAAAGTTTTTGAAATATTATTTTTTAAATTAATTAAAAAAGATTTTAAATAGACTTTAGAAAATGTATAAAAATATTAATCCATAATCATTATTTTTTTAAGGAACAAACTAATCCATTTGAACTCTTATTTTCTTCAGTGCACTCGTGTGCGATCATCGAAAACATATTTTAACAAGTACGCAATGCTGGAACGTTGACAGCGCAGCCACCAAATCCAAATAAAATTTAAGGCGCTGTCCGTTCGATTCGTTGACTCAAGGTGTAGTATGTAGTATGTTTGGGTATGGGTGTATGCATATGGAGGACCCCGTTCGGATCAGATCGGTTGTGGAAGGGGGTGAGATATCGGGTGGGTGGGGGTGTCACTGAGGCATAACGGTGACCCGTGTTTGCCGTTCGTCGCGGAAGTTCTTTTGGGTTGGCCTCAAGACATCGTCGCAGGTTAGTCGAGCTTGGCTAGCACTGAGAATAATTCAGAAGAATTTTTAAAATTAAAATTTATATATTTAAAATAAAAGAAGTTATGCCATCCCACCTGTTATAATAAATCATAGAAGAATTTATTTTATCGTTGAATATTTTCATTAAATACCGTAAAGATTTTCTTTCAGTGCCAATTTAAATGCCATTTGCTGTTTTGGGGGTTCGGAAATCGGGGTTTCATCATCGATCGTTCTATATATATTTCGGTCCGAAACGGACACACTCCCCGCATGAGAAATTCGTGGCGCGCTGCGGGTCGAAAATTATGGGAAATTAAAAAATGTTTTATTTATGAGTAAGAATTCTTGGCACACACTCGTAATTCGTGTGGCAAGTCAAGTAAATCAGAGGTGTGGTTTTTGGGTGCACAAGCGCAACAGATATGGAAATTATAATTGTGGTTTATGAGCATTTAATGGATACTCGGGAAGGGGATCGGGGGATTTTGCTTTGCTTTATGAACCCGAACTGTGCGATTGCTCCAAAGTCAATCAAATGTGACACAGGTTCAGTTTATAGTCGCTCTAGCCCGGCCTCATAGATATTCTAAGCCTATCCACTCCATCAAAATCATGGCTAACCTCCCGCGATCTCCGTCGATCTTCCGCCCGACGATTGCGAAAACAACTTTCCAACATTAATGACAATTTGTATCGTAATTGAAATCGAAATGCCGTGAATAAATGCCGCTTTGCACTAAAGCATTAAAGCACTAAAGCACCGAGACGCAGACAGAGACGCACCAACAAGGAACACCTTTTTTCCAATGTGCCAGCCTCGGTTTATACATATTTTCTATATGTGTTCCGCCAAACCAGTCCCGTCCATTCGCTTGCCACTCCAACTCCAGTCGGGAACGGGAATGAGGAATGGGGGATCGGGATCCGAAAACACAGGTGCCAATTGGGGAGTGGGCCATGCCACGCCGGGCGAAAGCTCAGCTCAGATACTTTGCTTAATTTCAGGCAGCCGCTTTTGTGTGTAATCCATTTTAATGCCAACACCATTACGAACAGTAGCCTCAGTGTCACATTTAGCAAAAGCAAAAGCAAAGGCGACCAAAAATGCAAGCTGCCATCCACTTGAGTGAATCTGCGGAATCGCTGTAGAGCATTTAGTTTTTTAAGCTTTTCGATTTTTCAATTTATAGTTTCCTTATTATTAAAAAACTTAAAAACATACGATTTACTTAAAGGATTAATATCTATCACTTTGCTTTTGTAGTACTAGCCAAGTAGCTTTTATGAGAATCGCATAGAGAGGCCCTATTTTAGTTCTGATAAGTGTTACTTGTAAGGGATGTGTATATGGAAACCACAGCTTTTATTGACTTAACTGTCTTCTTTTCCCTAAATGCAGCGCATTTCCCAGTCGCACAGTGCACATCATAAATCTCGTCTCGCACTTTGTTTTATGATTTAAATGAAGCGCCAAAATGGGATGGCAGTGCTGATAGCGACTAAAAAAGGCAGTGGAGTGCGACCTTAATACGGCGACAATTGATTAGCGAGCGACAGAGCAAGGCGCGCAAGGCTAATGAGGATCGGGGTCCGGTCTGGATCGAATCGGATCGGATGGGGATGGGATCGTTTGCAGAGGCGACAGAACTGGGTGTGTGCTGACGAGTGAAGACGGAAGCGAGGGGAAAAGGACGTCTACACTTAAAAAGAAATTATTACATTAATTATTTTATAAAGGGATCACAAAAAATATCGGAATGATTTTACATATCTAACTTAAGTTAATATCTCATATTCATTATGATACTTACTACCACACAATAATTTTAAAATGTTAAACTAATTTCCAAGATTAAATCATTCTAGGCAATTGATACTGTCTTTAATTCCTAAGTTTTTTTATATTTTAAAATATTTATGTATTAATAGAATTTTTTGCCATATTTTATTGAATATAATTGAATATTAACATTTTTTATGACTGGTTCAACAAATCATAAAAAGCCTGTAATATTTATTGCTGTGCAGCAGGCGCCAAGTGCAGTGGAAACCTGTTCCCCGGGCAACTCAGTCATCTCCGTTCTGGGACTTCGTATTAATCACTGCGATTCAACGGCGATCGCCTTCGATAGCTGCCTGCACTTCGCCGTTCCGATAGCCCTCGATAGCAGGAGCACAATTTATCAAATACCAGAAGGCAGAAGGAAGGGGTACGGATTTCGGAGGGACTGAGACTGAGTCAGTGGCCAGGCATGCCATAACGAACCTTAGCCTACTTAGCAAGTCCAGCTGAAATGGCCAAATAAAGCAAGAAAAAAACCGAAAACCCGCTGGTTGTTTCCCACAATTATGCAAAACAAAGAGGGAGCCAAAAAAGCGGGTGGAAAAGGGGGCAGAAACAAACATGCCCATACCACAAGGTGCATCTCCCATCTAGCCAATTGCCTGCAAATTATAATGCATTATTTCATAACTCCCGCCAGCAACTTGTTTGAACTGAGTCAGTCGGACCTCAAACCCCGACCCCAGCCCCGATCCGATCTCCCATCGGGGTTCGGGGATCCAATCCCAACCCGAATCCTATCCGCAACCCGACCGCGGGCAATGGCCAGCAATCAAATCACTTGCCGCCCCAAGCGGATCGCTAAAACGAGTTAATCCTAGAAATTAAAGATTCGAATAGGAAGTTCTCACTTTAAATCAGAATATTCTGGAGAGCAGAGTTTAGAGCTTAGAACTCCAAATTAAATTATTCAAACATTATTTCTAGATCTTAAGATCATTAAGTTAAGGATGTTAAAAATATTCAATCATAACTTGGTTATTAATATTCATAATCTTAATGATATTTTAGAAAATTATTAGTCAATTTTGGTTTTAAATACCATATAATATTTATATTTTAAAAATTGATATTAGTAATTAAAGATATAATGATACAATACAATACAATGCAGATAGTTGGAGTTTTCTATTTCATATTAAAATTAAAATATTTAAGCAGTGTTTTCTAATTCTCAACTTGTAAACTAAAATTCCCTATCTTGATGATATTTCTGCGAATTAATAAAATGTAATTGTAATAAATGTATTGTAATGTAATATAAAATACAATTTTTTTTTACTGTTTTATTTAGTTTTCTATTTCTTAATACTTTTTTTTAATATTCCTTTGGGACACGATGATTAATTCCAGATTTTAGAACCCTTTTTTTACACAAACCCCCTCCCAAAGTCTATCACACCCCTGCTACCCTGCTTCCTAGTTCGCGAGATAGCTAGACAACAATCGGCTTGCCCGTTCCGCTGTGGCCTACATTGGCAACATTGTCCTGACTCGGACTTCTCTTCTGGCAGTTAATTTGATTATGTATTTTCCGCTGGGCCGCATTGATTAACTGCCGTCTGACATGACAGCTCAATTCGCTAGCCCCGCCGATGTCATGATTATCGATTGCGCAATATTCCCTCAAGAGTACTTGTCCTATCCTCGGCATCTTCGGATCTCGGATTTGGGATCTCGGGGTTTATGTTTATGGTCTGCAGTCTTCAGCAAACAACGAGAGCTTTTTGTCTTGGGCCCTTTTGGCCACATTTTGTCTATGCTAACTTGAATCTCCGGATTCAAGCGATCGCGTAATCGCCCTTAATCCATCAATAAAACGGGGCCATCACGATATCTGCAAGTCGGAGGTTGCAGTTGCCACTGGTTGTGGGGAGATGGAAATATGGCCAATCCACAAACACACCATCAGTCAACACAATCAATCTTTGGCCAGGTTTTTTCCTTCGGTTGTGAAAATATTTGACTTCTTTTCGTTCGCTAAGTGCATTTATTTGCGGGGCCTAACGAGTCCGTCGATCGATCAAGTGCCCTAAAACCTTTCACTAATGATTTGATCATGCGGTGGGTGGTTTGTGTTTCTATCTCTAGCATAAAATTGAAATCCCATAGCCTATATCTAATGGAAACATGTGGCACAACCGGCATTTAGCCTGCCAAATGGATTGTGACAGTCCAATTAGTATTAATTCGGGGTTTCGCTTCAGTTTGTTTTAGCCATTCGGTTTGTTTTTCGGTTTTCTGTTTTTCGGGGCTCTCGAGTCTCTGTGCAATTTGATCGGATTTTAAGCCATAACTCATTGCCATCTTTCAATCAGTCGGTGTGCTGAATTTTTACCTTCACTTCTTTTTTCCGAAACCGATCGCGGTGGATAAGAAGTGTCCCACTGCCGAAAACAAACGACTCGCATTCACTTTTAGCCATACGGGCAATAAAGAAACAAATTAACTGATGATCAGTGTCAATGGAATGCAACCATGTAAATTTCATCCTCGATCCGCCATCCGCTCCATCCCGGCGAAATCAGAGCCATGGTTACCAACCTGGCCATAACTCTCCCCTCACCATCATGATCCTGGCCTGAATCGTGTCGTGATTACAGGTTGTTTGGAGGATTGGCTCGAACTATGTGCAATGCGATGTGTTGTCGTTTTGAAGCGATGAATTAAGTGATATTTGCAATTAATAACTGTCATGCTTCGGAAATCTGTTCAATAATAAAATTTGTTTAACGAATCAAAGACTGGCACTGTGGATGGGAATGGGTATGGGATGGGGCTGGGTCTTTCGTCCATCTGGGATTCTCTGGAGACGACTGGCACTCCACTCCCCTCTTGCGATGGCCTCAAGCGATTTCGCAATCGAGGCGACTTTCGTGTTAATGGCATGCAGGCACTGCCATTGATTTCACTTCGATTGCCCATAAAATACGGCCAAGTGGAAATCCAAGTTCGAGGCAATGTCGGAGGATTCACACTAGGGAAAAATTCTTAATTTAAAAAAAAAGGAAATTTAGGTAAATAGTAGAATGTGGAAAGAAAGAAAATCTATTTAGAGTTATTTTACAAGTTAAAAGGCCTGGCGAGTACATCTTTACCGATTTTGTAAAAATGTAAATGCAATTGTGTCAGGCTTAGTAATACTTACTGAAATGTAGAACCAATTTTTTAATCGGGCCACTCATTTAAAAGTTATCATTAATATTGAATGGAATTCCAGTAGATGTCGCCATTTTCAAGCGACTCCTTGCTTGGATGTTGCAAATTAGTTTTTTCAAATAAATAAAGAATATATTTCTCTTCTCAATGAGTGAAAATGAATATTCCCATTAAATATCCTTTTTTTCCAGTGCAGGGCCACGTGCTTGAAGGCGGCAAAAGTTATTGACTGATTATGAGATTTGGCACGCCATGAGGAGAAGGCGGAATGTCGGCAGATTATGTTTTGAAAGTGCAGTCACTAATTTCTTTATGAATTCATTAAACTTTAAATTGGTTTTAAATTGGCCCCGACTCCGCAGCAGCACAGCTCCATCTCGATGGTCTTGTCTTCCGTTGTGTGGAATTTGGCACGACCTGCCCGCCGCAATTATCTGGCAGCACACATCTCTCGGCCATTCCGAGTGGCCAAGTGGCCATTGGAACTGGGGAACTGGGCATTCTGGTGACTGGCCAGTCGCCCTGTGTGGCCAATAGCCGGGAGCAGCCTGTGGGCCAATAATATTAATAACACGCACTTTGTAAGCCTGCCAGCCATCGAACCTCCTGCCTGCGAGCCAGCTGCCTGCATTCTGGCCCGTGGCCTCCGCACCAGCCTCTCATTGTTTGTTTTCATTAAGAGAAATATTGCAGCGTCAACATGAAATCAATACCGGGTCCAAGGCGAAACACCCGCACCTAAGGCGAGGACCAAGTTAGGGATGGTACTCGGGATATGTCGCTTGAGTTTCTTAGACTAAAACGTTTTTCCTGTGAAAAAATCCTGATAATGAGATTTGGAAATTTTTTTATATATTTTAGCTGTATTTTTTGTTTTGATTTTTAAACTTATTTTTATTTGTAAAGAGTATTCAATTAAAGGTTTTTTAGCTTCTTAAACTATTGCATTTTTAACACAATTTTTTTTAAGAATTTGTAAAAATAAAAACGAATCTATTTTTTGGGATTCTTATTATAATACATATAGATAATTTCGTTTTGTTTTTGGGATTTAAATTAATACGATTTTAAGAATTATTTAAGTTTTAATTTACTTGAAATATAAATATAAATAATCGGAACTTGTTATAAAAGATTAATGCTCACGGATATCTTTGTATAGATGCACAACATTTCCTTCTTAAGGACCTTATATTATTACCAATACTTGACTTCTCACGTTGCGATCTCTAGCAGGCACCCATGCACGCACGCCTTTTGTTTCAGAGGCTGCCTTTCTGATGGGGGTGACTGATTGGGATTGTGATTGTAGCTCCGCAGCATTGTGTGCCAGTGTCCCAGTGCCCCGACCCTTTTTCCCGGAGTCTTGCAAGTCGCATCCAGGGCCCAGGACATGGACATAAACACGGCGACATGGACATGGACATGTGCAATGTGCCGTTTGTCAGTGGCGCATATAAAAGAAAGGAGTTTTCTGTTTTCGGTACTCGGTGTTCGATGTTTTCTGCTGGTGGCCCTGCCTTCTCCAGAAATCTGATACTTTGGCCCCGCTCGTAATTGTGCAGATGCATTGGTCGAAAAGGTGTCACTCGAGTGGATGTTGTTGGTACCGATATATCCCAAACTAAAGACTAAAGACCCAAAATCGGAGACGAGGATGCAGGCACAAGTCGGACACGCGTTTGTGATTTGAGCCACCTACCTCACACCTGTTCCGCCTGCGAAGGAAGTGCGCTATTCTTGGGCTAGGAAAGTATCGGAAGTAAGCGAGTGTAGGAAGGGTTGTTTGGCACCCAAATGGAAAAGAAATGGAAAATCTACAGCTGTAAGGGGTTTATTAATAGCATTGGAAATGTGTATGGGTACTGTGCGGTTTCTTGGGGATTAAAGTTGGAAGCCTAATGGTCCGCAAAACATCTGTGGTTTCCTTAAGATGCCAATAAATATTAAATTGGGTTACTAAGCAAAAATATAACAAATAAATAAACATTTAATTGTAAGCTAAAATATATTTCAAATAAGTAAGTATTAATTGGGTTTCTAAGCTGAAATATAATACAAATAAATAAATTTAATTAGATTTCTAAGCCAAAATATTTAAAAAAAAACTAAATATTTAATATCTAAGTTAAAATATATTAAAAATATATAGGATTTCTAAACTAAACTAAGTTAAAAATTTATACATATATAATTGCATTTCTAAGCTCTAATATGTTGAAATATGTTATAATTAAATTTAAGTTTTTATGTACCTCCATCTTAACTAGAATAATGTTTATGTATTATTAGCAGTAATGTTTATTAGTAAGTAGTTTATTAGCGCATATTTTTCAAGACCTCTAGGCCTCTCGACTAAAATAGAACTACCATTGTCCATTCAGTGAGTGACCTCAACCCACATTCGGCCGAAAATCCACCCACCCAGCAATAAAATGTGGATCGCCCCAGGATGCGTATTAACCTTGGATGCGTCCCATCATCGATCGATTCAATTGCCTCGCTGGGCTACTTTTTAATTTCAGAACCTTGAACTTTTGTGGCCGGCCGCAAATTGCACACCGGTAAATGTAATAAAAATAAAGTCTGGCTGCAGATCTCAGTAATCAGTTGGCGAAATCGCAGCTGGCTGGCCGAAAGCTAAGTAAACTGAAAATCCGCCAACAACTTCATCACAACAATGGCTAATGAGTCAGTGGAGCTGATCCAAGCTGAGCTAAGCTGCTTTGGCGATCTGTCGGCGGCAATCGACTAATAAAACCATCAAAGACATTAAACGTTGTGGGTGCCATTCATTTGATTGAACTTTGACACCCAACCCCAGAGCCATTCGGGCATCAGATGCCTCGGATGCAGATGCAGATGCAAATGCAAGTCTCGCCGGTTTTCTTCTGACCACCGCTAATACTAACTTTGGCTTGGAAACCACAACAACAACACAAAAGGCGCAAAGGAGACCCCATAAAAATAATAATAATAATAAGCGCAATAATAATGCAAGATGCTGCAAAAGAGCTGCAGATAGGAAAAGCGTTCGCGAAATTACCTAAACCGATGATTGTCCATCTACTAGCTGAGATAATAATACCCTACGCCAAAATGGTATGCCAAAAATTTCAATATCTATTTTTGAGTCACAAGAAGTCAGCTTAAAGAACTGAAAATTAAGTAAAGTATGTATAAAAAAATGTAAAAATTATATGTTGCATTTTATATTATTTAAGCCAACTAAATATGTACCCCCAAAAAATATTTATTTATTTTATTTTCTAAATTTTTAAAAATTACCATTAAGTAATGATTAATTTCTTAAATTTTGCCATAACATTTATTGCTTGTATACTTTTTATTAACCTTATTATTACCTACAATTTTATAGGTATTAACTTTACTGTGAAAGAACTTTAAAAATAAAGCAAATTTGTATTCCAGAAATATGTTTTTTAGGGCATTCTGAATTCTACTTTCTATATCCCCATTTGCCGCCTCGTTGCCGACGTTCAAAGTTAGTGGATTTGTAAATTATGGCAAGGTCTGCACGTGCTCAGTGGCCATTGTTTTTGGCCAGTTTTGTTGCATGATCGGCGGCGGCATCATAATCCGCTAAATGGGCGACAAATCATATTGGGGTACATTTTTTTCTTCATTTTTTGGGCTGAGGAAGTTCGGAACTGCAAGCCACTTCCTATCGGCCCGATCGCTCAGCAATCAGCTGGCGAATGCTGTAAGCAATCGGTCGCAATACCATTCTAGAAAATCGATAGAAAAACGTTTTTTCAAAGAAACATAATTGTGTGGCCATTTCAATTTCATTTAACTGTGAGTCGCCCGCGGGTTATGTTTCCGACTGTCGCACAGTTTCGATCGAACTGGGTATTGTTTCTATTTTTCTGGCTGTCTGTCTGATTTCTTGAGCTTTTCTGGCTTTCGGAGACCGAGAGATCGTTATAATCTGGCCCCTGGCGCCGCAGTTGCAACTGCCACGTCCTTCGCTTCGAGTGGGTGGCTTAAATTGTTTGGCAGTTTTTGATTTTTTTTTTGTTTTTTGGCCGGTTGCTGTTTGATTTAAAATATAATTTTATATAATCTGCAACCAGCCTCAATTAAATGCACGTTTTGGCTGGGCTAGGTCTGCTAAATGCAATCGATTATTGGTTTATTTTAATTGCTTCGCCTTGGCCAAAAGCAACGTGAGAACTTGCGATTCTGGTTCTGGCTTTGGCGATCAAATGGAGATAATAAAACAAACAAGTTTCAGAGAGATTAAATTCGGTAGGTATTTTTAAGACCTAACTGCTATTCTTGTGGCCTCCACAGCCTCATTTAAAATCATCCTAGCGGGTTAACAACATTTATGGACACAATACAAATGATGTAAACATCTGTTGTTAACTCATTTATGAACCAGCAGCACCCCTTCGAGAGTCGCGACCACTCGACGTGTTAAACGTCAATAAAGTTGCTAAAATCAACAAAAACACGGACCATCGGTTCATATGGAGGCGATTCTCTGGCCCGCCGGCAGCCAAAGGGAAACAATAAACTCCGAACCCTTTAGCACTGGATGGTATAAAATGGGGGTGTACTATATACACTCAAAAAATTATTTTTTCTTAAATATAGAAAAAAAAAATTTTTCTGTGCTTCAAAAAAATATTCTATAAAGAGGAAAAATTTTCTAATCTTCAGAAAAATTTTCTAATCTTCAAAAAAATTCTGAATTGAACGAGTTTTTTTAGAAAATATTTTCTGAAATACAGAAAAATCAATTTTTTTCTAAATTCTAAGGTTTATTTTTCTAATCATCCTTTCTTTTTTTGAGGGTTAAAATCGCCATTGATTTTAGAAAAAAAAAGACTGAACTTTTCTAAAACTAAAAAAAAATTGACATTAAAATTATAAATATTTCTACATAATAGAAATATTGTTTTTCTAATAACAGAAAAATTTTTTTAAGATTTTTCTAACATTTTGAAAAAAATGTGTGATATTAAGAAATATTTTTCTAGAAAATAAAAAATTTAACCGTATTTGATCGATTTCCTTTCTTATAGACTTTTTAGAAAAGTTTTTTTTAGCCTAAGAAAAAATCGCTATTAATCGAAGAAAATTTCCGGGATTGGTAGCCTAGGGGTCTAACGCGTGCGTGCATGCATATGTTATTCAAGCTTGCGGCTGCAAGAGTGAGTTCAAACCCACGTCGAGACTAAAAACTCGTGGTGTCTTTTTGTTTTTTTTTTAACACTAATAGTTACATATTAATAAAAAAAATGTATTGCATTTTGTTTAAGTTTTTCAAATTTGAAACATTCAATTACTGTTACTATTGAACCATAATAATAATAAATATATAAATATTAATATTAATCAATAAATATTTAAAAGTAAAATTAAATGATAAACTAAAAGGAATAACCAGAAGAAAGCCAGATCAATTTGAGTAAAAATAGGAGAACAAAATGTGAATAGACTTTGTACAGCGCCTCACGTGATGCTTCCGTGGCGTAGCTAGTAGAGTGCTTGACTGCAAACTGTGGGGCGCGAGCGGTTAGCGGTTCGAATCCCGCGTGCGGCGACCAAGATGTTTTTCTCAAAATAGTAAGTTATTGGGTTTTTATATTTATAATTTGTAATTTGTACTCTCATTTCAGTTCCAATTTGAAACCACCCATGTGCTCAATTAAAGGAAATTAAAATAAGGTGACAAACAAGAACGAAAAAAAAAACAACACAAAGGCCGTGGCGTCACAGAAGCAACCGGGTATAATTCCGAAGCCCGAAAATAGATTTTTGTATTTTCTGAATTTGAGAAATTTTTTTTTTTTATTTAAAAAATATTTGTCTATATTTAAAAAAAACCGTATTTCTATTTTTTAGAAAACCTTTATTTCTAAATTCTAAGAAATAATTTTTTACTTTCTAGCAAAATATTTCTAAATTGCAGTCTATTTTTTTTTGATTTTTAGAAAAAACGTCTTTGATTTTAAAAACCTACTTTCTTTAATATAGACAAAATCGCCAGTAAAGCAAATTCATAGGCGATTTTCTAAAACCAAGGGCGATTTCAGTCGATTTTTTTTTTGGGTGTATACTTATATGCCTAGACGGGTCTGGCAATTAACTGTGTGAAGTGCCGTGGTAATTATGTCGCTGTTTAGGGCGTAAGTGTGCCACCAAACTCCGGGTAAGGGTTAATTTAACCGGGCGCCGCCGAAAGCAAACAGAATTAACCAGTCAACTCGTTGGCAATTGTCGGTATTGCGTGGGGTTGATAAGAAAGTACCTCTAAATACAGTGGTTATTTGGAAATGGTCATTTTACTGCTGAAACTCCGAATTTATTCATATTCATTTCAATTTTAGTTGTAAAGGTTAAATGCAAATTTATGAAACATCTGAACAATAAAGAAAGTCCTCACGAAATATAAAAAACAGCTTTTATAATTTATATATCATCTATAATTCTAATATAATATTTTTTTAGGGAAATAATGTACCATTTCTCGCATCTTTTTGTCATACTATCTAAGAATATAAAAATAAAACAGGAATAAAAGTGTTAGAATATAAAAGGATAAAATCAAAGAACATAGAATTTTTTCCACATCCTAATAAAATATACTTTTTATATCCCACCGCCCACTGTACTAAATATACGGTTAGTATTAGAGCAACTCAATTAATGTCGACTTGGAGGCGCCCCACAAAAAATACGAGTATCCCCCGAATGCAGCAAAGTGAGTTATTGAATTATGGAAAACCCCAAAAAATGGCCCCGAGCTAAACATTATTATAATGCCCTGCGGGGGGAGGAGAGCCGAGTTCTGAACGCCCCATCGAAATATCTCACGTGGAAATGGGCCGAGCGGCGTGTGAAAAATCAACTTGAAAAGGATGCCGACCCGTGGAATCGAGTGCCCGCACTCCCCTCGATTCCCGGAACACGTGTCGCAGCCTGGGCGGCACTAAATCATCGCCAAATGCTTATGATTAGAGGGAAAAATCGGTCACATTACACTTCACGGCGAGTTAAGCGCCCCGAGTAGCGAGTTTTCCGGCAGCTGGATAAATGGATATGCTGGATATGCTGGCACCAAAAATAGCCTTATACCTTGGCATTGTGTTTTCCATTCCTTTGGTTTTTTAATTAGAAACATTTGAAAGCTATTGTCATCGGGACGGGGATAGGGCTCCAAGATTCAACACTTGTTGGCAGCTATCACTGATCTGGTCGAGCTAATGAGGCCCGGATTTTGGAAACGACGGCGTAAACTTGGGGAGACAAGGCTCACCAGCAACAAATGAGCCTGTCAGTGGAAAGCCAGCAGATGGAAATTTTTTGTAAAGGAAAATGCAGGGAGGAGCTGCTACAACGGGTGGATGATTAAAATATGGAAGAAGAGGTATTTGGAGGTGTCAAAGGGGGAGCAGTTCTTTTTTCGAGCTTAAAACGGATTCTTGAAGATTTAGATACTTGGAGACAATAAATTCTAACCCTAAAAATGTTCAAAAATATTTTTGAAATTAAAAAAAACTTTTTTAATATTATAATCATCATTCTTAATCATTCTTAATCATTCTTAAAGAACGATAAAAGAAAACATTTTAAATCCAATTTTAATAGCTTGTTTTGAATTATTTTTGAAATGGTTTATAGTTTAAGGAGCCACTATTAAAAAGAAAAATTAAAACCAAATCCTGTCTAAAACAAAGCACAACGAATTGTTGCATGTTTTATACCTCTTTGTTAAAGGCTTTTCTTTCAAATCCCATTTCTAAAGCAGAGATCAGCGATCTAAAAGCTCCCATCAGATCGTATTTACAATATAATTTCCAAGAATGGAGGCCCATTCTCAGAGGACATAAACGTCATGTTTTCATCGGGGCTTAGCCGGGCCAAGTAATATCTCTCTGTATCCCCGTATCTCTGGCGATATGTTATGTTTTGTTAGCTGCAAACACACCGATGATGGCCCATAATCGCTGAAATTGGCTTAGTTGCAACAGACATAAAATGGGGGATTTTGTAGTCGGTGCACACTCATAGAAATTTTTACCTAAATACTAGAAAAGTCGCCCTAAAACCGAGGTCGCCCTAAAACTACGAAAAATTTTCTTATTATACGGGTGGCTAGCCCTAAATATACGAAAAATCGCCATGGAAAATATTTTTTAGGGTTAGTTTTTTCAAAAAGGCAAATTTGCCCTGTTTTTTAGGGCGAATTTTTATGAGTCGACTCCAAAAGTAATTCCTTCTTTTTAGGGCGAAATCGCCCTAAAACGTTGAACAAAATAGCAAAAAAAATGTTCTGAAATTGCCCTAAAAACAAGGAAGAGTCAAACGAAATTTTAAGACGCAATTAATGGATACATATGTAATACATGTGTGTATGTGTGTGTGGTTGACAGGTCAAAACAAGTGAATGTGTGTGTTTATTAGGGCGGACCTTTTTCTATGAATTTTGATGCTGAGCGCATTTGACTTTAGAGAAGTCCACCCTTTTTCTTCTTCTTTGCTACTTTTTGTCCGTTGCAGTGGCAAGGGTGGGGGTAGAAAGAGTTGCATTGTCTAGACTTTGTCATAATTTTTCGGGCGCTTGGCAGTGAAAGACGTGTTTGTATGAAACCTTTTGTTTGTGAAAAAGTGAAAAATGTAAACGCTATTAAAGGACTTGGGAGGCGTTTCTTTCTCTGTTTTCTGGTGAGTACATACATATATAATTGTGCAATTTGGATATTAATAACTAATTGAATTTACATATCTGTAACAAAGGAAAATGCAGCTAAAACTTTAAAAAATTTGACTGAAAGCAGCTACGAGGAGAAATTCCAGAAGCGGAAGTTTTGGAAGTGTGGCAGAACAAAGTAAGATCATTAATAAGAGTATACATATATGTATGTGTATATGTAAATAATGCTTGAGTTAAAAAGATGATGCAACAGAATACACACATGTGTACATATGTATATATTTACAAGAAATCTGTATTTATGCACCGGACAAACCGCATTCACAAGTGCATATGCCAAAACAACCCCCAAATTTCTATTGCGATATTTCGTCAGTGCTCGAAATTTGCTTTTGCTGCTTCTTTTTTTTCTAGGAGTAGCAGCAAACGCAATCGCAGGCTAATGAAAATTGTGTGTGTTGGTTGTGCATTTTTATATTAATTTCTAACAATTTTTTCTTTTTTTTTTTAGATCGAGAACGCTTTTCAGATCCAGCTTTTGCAAACCACTTTTCGGACTTATTAAAAGCAGGAGTAAGGAAGCAACAGGAAATAAACCTGCTCAAATTTTTGGAAAGCTCTGAAGGTAAGTGCTTCTCTTTTTTTCTATTATCATATAATAATTAGACTGTTTTCATTTAATAGAGATACAATCAACTTTAATTTGGCTTGCGATCCATTCAGTGTTGGTGCCGACAGCAAGAACAAAAAAGGACGGCGGGAGCAAGAACGCGAAGCACACCATTGCGGACTCGGGAAGCCGTTTCTTTTAAACTTATTTATTATTTATTATTTTTAAACCCGATATAATCCATTTAGCAATAGGAGAGTATGTAAATTTGTATAACTATAAATTGTGTAAATATATTTGAAGTTAATGTAAATAACAACAATCAAAAATATAAAAACAAAAAATATAATGAAATAGTATTTATAACAATAAATAGCTATAATAATACCTATAATTTATGAAAAATGGGCCTAAAATTTTGGGGGGCATTTTGCATGTTTTAGGGCAATTCGCCTTTAAATCCAGAAAAACGCACTAGATTTATGAAAAACTGCCTTTAGTTCAAAGGTCTTTTTACTTATTTCTAGGGCAATTTGCCCTAAAATCCAGAAAAACACCATAGATTTATGAAAATCTGCCTTTAGTTTAAGGGTCTCATTTCCTATTTTTAGGGCAATTACCTTTGAAAATAGAAAAATCGCCCTAGGTCTACGAAAAATCGCCCTAAATGTGTGACAAATTCACCCTTATTTTTAGGGAAATTTGCCCTAATTTTGTTGCCTAGTCGCCATTGACCCCCGTTTTAGGGCGATTTTCCTTGTTTTTAGGGCGATTTTACCGGAAAATTTCTATGAGTGCAGGGACACTAAAAGAATAAAAACAACTTTTACGACGGCCGCAGATTCACTCTCAAAATGCAGTAAAACTTGCAATGGCAGGGAGTTCGAGTTCGAGTTCCCCCTTAGATTGTCCAAATTTTTCAACAGATAGATAGACGAAAGGTGACAAAGCCCCCGGCGATGGCAGAGATGTTAAAATCAAAGTCAAACGCGGCGATTTGATGGCATTTGCCGGGGAATCAATTTAATCGCATTTAATGCCAGGCCAGACATCGAAACAGACGACGCAGAGCCCACTGATGCTATATAAAAATTTCAATAATTTTTCCAAACGCAGCGCCAAAAATACCTAGTCGAAAAAGGGGGAAAGTTAAGTGCGGCGACATCGCTGGGGGAATTGATTTAACATCATTGTTCCGATCCCGATCCCCCAACCGATTCCAGCGATCCGCTTGAGAAATGAGATGGGATGAGATGAGACCATGGGACACCTTGCCTGCTGGAAACACCCACTAATTAGTTGTACCCCAAAGATATTTATGCCCAATAAAACTCTTCCAGCAGCTGTGTGCGATAAAAATGCACCCAAAATTAGGCAAAGTGCAGTCGACTGAGCGAAGAAACGAAACGATTAACGGCCTGCATTAGTCGTTGCCTCTGATTCTTGATTTCCGATTCCTGATTGATGCCAAAAATTAGCAGGGCCCCCTCGATATATGTGCTCTGCTAATATGAAAATGGGTCTAAAAGAACCCCCCTAGTTACCTATCCTATCCCCAAAACCATTTCCCATTCCAACCCAGAAAACAGCCAACTGACTGGCTCGCCTGATCGCCCCAATGTATCACGATGGATTTATAGTTTAGTATGCACGATCAATCAAAAATCGTGAAGTGCGCAGAGAGAAAGAGAGAACTCCAATTCAAAACTCTTCTGCGTCTAACAGTAAACGACGGGCCAAGGAGATGGACTCGTGACCATCGTGCCGCAGGTTCAGGTTCTAATGGTAATTAAAATCCATTTGAGCAGCCATTAAAAATATTAGCCACCTTTATGAGCCTTTAAAAAGTAAATCGTCACTTTAAGTTGATTAAGTCGAGGGTAAAATTACTTATACTGAAAATCACAAATTAATGGTTAAGAATAATTTCAGAAATTAATTTTATTGGCATTTACAAATATGTAGCTTTGTTTTAGTTAGCATTTATGAGTTCGCTTTTTAATTTTCTGAAAGTAAAAAAAAATTTTAAAATGTATTCCAGCTGATTATATAAATTCATTATTTTCAACCTTAGGTTAAAATTTAAAAAAGTGTATTAATAAAATACCCAATTAAAATGTATACTGTTTTAATTGCTATTTGTATCAATTGTTCTTAAGTTAAAATGGAAGAAAGTTTATAACTAAAATAGATTTTTTAAAAAATATTATTTGAATTGCTATTACATCAATTAACCTTCCATTAAAATTGCTTGTAAATCAGAATGACATCTCAAGAACTTTTCCTAACCCCCTTCCAAATCACGAGACCATCGCCAGCCAGCTGGCATTACAGTCTTCAGTCGTCGGGGCATATTAAAAGAAAGTCTTCCCGACGAAGCGTTGCCAATAAGAATTATTACACCTGATTGGAATCAGCTGCCGCAGCATCGGCAGCCTGAACTTGACCACTCTCTACTTGTGGGTGGGTGGGTCGTCTAGAAAATCAGAATCCGCCAGGGAAGCTGGAGAACCCGCCTTACAGTTACCGAGAGATTCAGCTGCCGACCAACTGCATTTATTAACATTTTGACTTTGTGACCAATATTGGCTATATGGCAGAAGCAAAATCCCCGAATCCGAAATCCCGAACTGCTTGGCTTGGTAGGCGTACTTAATCGATCGCTTGTTGATAGGCAAATTGGCAACAACAAAAAGAGCTGAAAACTGGCCATAACCTGTTTCGGCCAAACTCCTCTTGGCCCGTTGGAAAATTCGTGATGAGCAGGGAAGCGAAAAAAACAAAACGAGGAGAAAAGAGGCTGCTTTAGTTCTTTTTGGCCAGGTCCACTGTGTGATCTTTATCTTGGCCGCTAGAAATTTTTTCGCTAGGGCTCCATCGTCCGTCTCGAAGTCATTTACATTTGGCGGAATGGGATTTGGGCTTGGATTTGTGGAACGTCTCTTCAGCCAGACTAAACTGAACTCGGTCCGCCGCCTGACAGTTTGGAGCATTGCAAAGTGATCGTTAAATCACGAATATTTAATTGTCTTCATCACCTGAGGGTGCTTGAAATTAGTTTGGACTTGCTTTTAACATTTCTTCGTCGTTCGAACTCCTTTTTGTAATGGCCTGTAATGGTCTCGGCTTTCAGATGGGCCATTTAAACTGACGGACTAGCTGGTTGGATGGTTAGTTTGCTGGCCATGGCCCTGGCCCTCCATTGTTTTTTTTTTTGGCTGAGGGTTTAAGACATTAGTCGCAAATTGCATGCATAGATTCGGCCTTTAATGAGCTCAAGCAGCGAGCGATATTTAGTGCTAATTTTATGGATTCAGGCTGGCCAGCAAAAATAAAAAGGGTTTGGGGTCAAGAAATGGTCAAGCATGCTCAGAAAAGCACTTTAATTTATCAATTTTTTGATAGCCAGTCATGTCAAAATAGAAGAAATTTACTAAAACAATTTAATTTTTTGTGATTTATTTATTAAAAAAGCCTTTATGTAAAAATGTTAAATAAAAACAAGAAAGGAAGCTAGCTTCGGCCAGCCGAAGCTTATATACCCTTGCAGATCATTCCTATTAATTAACAAATCGCAAAAATGTTCAATTTTTTAATATTTCTCATTAATTTTCCGATCGTTCCTATGGCAGCTATATGATATAGTCGTCCGATTTTGATTAAATTAAAATTGAAATTCGGAAATATTTAAAAAGAGTCATATCCTAGAGTAGAAGATAATACAATAAAAAGCAAAGAAGCTTGAATTTATTTCCTATTACTTTTCCATTAATTTTCCGATCGTTCCTATGGCAGCTATATGATATAGTAGTCCGATTTTTTAAATAATTTATTCGAAATTCAAAAATATTTAAAAAATAACATCCCCAAAAGTAGAAGGTAATATTTCAAAAAACACCGAAGCTAGAATTTTTTAAAGTTTTTTTTTCCGATTGTTCCTATGGGAGCTATAAGATATAGTTGTCCGATCCGGTCGGCTCCGACATATATACTACCTGCAATAGAAAGAAGACTTTTGCGAAAGTTTCGTCCCGATAGCTCAAAAACTGAGAGACAAGTTTGCGTAGAAACAGACAGACGGACAGACGGACAGACGGACGGACAGACGGACAGACGGACATGGCTAGATCGACTCGTCTTGTGATGCTGATCAAGAATATATATACTTTATGGGGTCGGAAACGTCTCCTTCACTGCGTTGCAAACTTCTGACTGAAATCATAATACCCTCTGCAAGGGTATAAAAATATTATTAGGAAATAATTTAAAAGTTCCTAATAGAATACAAAATTATTTTAACCAGTTGGAAGGCTAATAAGTTCCCACTAAACTCACCGATCCAATTGGATTGCTCCTAAAGGTTCTCATCATAATAGAGAAATCATTGGAATCACTAGGCTGAACCTATTAACTTCCTTCTTAATATTCCTTCTGTATTTTCCCATGTACGCAGTCACACTTTGCCGGCTATGATCACACCTCAAATCAATGAGTAAGTCATAAAAGGTTCCATTAGAGCAAGTCCATCGATTTCCTATTCCCACGCTTGGACCTAAACGAATTTCCCACTGGAAAATGCACTTCAATCTATGACCTATCCTGGGTAAATATGTGCCTTCAGTTGACCCAAAAACAATTAACGGTTCGCCCTTTTCTGGGGGTGGGTGATCACTAAACACAGATCAGAAATCAAACAGTGACTAAACAGATATCAATTATTGCCAACCATCGATGATGTGTGTTCTTCTAATGGTGTTCCCACATAAAAAGGCCACGGATCATTGCACATGTTTCAATAGAAAGTCGGTGAAATACTCGTAACAAAATACTATGCAACTTGGGGTGGAATAAAAGGACAGTTGCCATATTGTCGCAACAAAGATTCCCACAATTGTCAAATCACAATCGCTGTGAATTTGGCAAATTCTTTTTGATGCTGCTCCTGCAGTTTCTGGTAGCTACCAGCAAAAATTAAATTAAGCCAAATTAAATGGCAAGTTGCAAGGGACCCAGGGGTGGTTCTACACCCCACGTTCTTCTCTCTTCTGTTCGATCCATTAATGAGCGACAAACGCTGATGATGTTATTTACTTGACGTCATTCCACAGAGAGAAAATACAATGTTAAATATTTAGGAAATATATGGCTGAAAGTATAGATAGGTGTCATAAAAGTAGGCAATAAAATATTTCGATATTATAAAGAGTTAGTTAAAAACTTCTCTATAAAAACTAAATATATTTTTAAGGAAATAATAAACAAATAATGAATAATAAATTATTTAAAATTTCCTTGCATATTTTCATATAATGGGAATTTTCAGTAATTAAATTTAAATAATTACATTTTGCTATTGAAAATAATAGTATTCATATTTTGTTTGCAAATATGTACTGTGTTATTTTTATAATTCTTCTTTCTCAGTGTTTCTCCACTGTTTCACGTAATTGCTCGCTGGCCACACAGTTGAAAGTCAACGAGTGGGAGGGTGAGTTTGGCAGTCAGCCCCTAAGGGTGAGGGCTGGGGTTAGGGTTGCAAGTGGGCGTCACGGCTGCCTGAACACCCTCGCCCTGTTGGCTTAACCCCTCCATCCATCCAGGCTTAACCCCTCGCTGCCGATGGCCGGGACATTTGACATACGTTTTGAGCAGCGTTCAGTGCTTAATATGCGACACGTGACCCACACTTTGCACGTTCCGTTTTATTCCGTTGCGACCTTCTGCACTTTATCCACCTTCATTTCGGGGCAGTATGCAGGTCCTGTTTATAGTACTAGTACTCCTTCTCCGGGG